>NC_083580.1:1134641-1159641 GCF_027579695.1 Neoarius graeffei | reverse complement strand
GTGTGGAACCTGAGGAACACTTTCACATGTCAGGTAGAACTTTTATAAAATCAAATATTTTAATTCTAGATATAAAATAGAACAAAGAGTCACTCACAAGCTCAAATCCCACCGATGCCACAGCCATCGTTATTCAGGAATGTATGTGCTCATATTTGTGCTCCGTGTTAAAAAAAAAAAGATTAAACCCAACGTTGGATCCAAACGAAACCCAAAACCAGAAGTTGAGCAACAAACTTCTTTTAAAAGTGGAAATACATTTGATGAGTAAAATTCCTTGGACTCATGACTTGAGCGGAGGCAGGAGCGAGACTTCAGGTGATTTAAAAGGGTAAATAGATCATGTACCATGTGACGGGTCTGGCGGAGTCTGTAGTTCATTCTGTTGTGAAATGGAGTTCGGAGTGATGATGATGGGTTCTGGTGGTGATGTGGAATTCTGGGAATGACGAGAGACAGGCTCGGGATTTAAACTCTGGTCATTAACACACACACACACACACACACACACACACACACACACACACACACACACACACACACACACACACTTATCAAGAAATATAAATTCTACAAAGCCCCAGAAGAAACATGGAGAAAAAAACTAGATGTAATTTTGTGAGATCTGTCAATGTTTTTTGGTTGGTTGGTGTTTTTGTTATTTATTTGTCCCATGCTGTGGATCTGATAAAAGAACGATCATTCTTTATTACTCTTTATTACTCTTCTCTATACACATGTAATAACCTCATTAATAACCTCATTAATAAACATCAGTCTTCTATTAATAATCATTTGGCTAAATGCTGTCTTTTTCAGTCCTTCAGTCTCTTTTTGTCTCTGAATAACATTTTCCTTCCACTCTCTCATTCTCTCTCTCATCCCTCTCTCTACCACCCCTCCATCTCTAGGCGAGTATGTTGTCATGACGACGCACTTCCACTTGAAAAGGAAAATCGGCTACTTTGTCATTCAGACGTATCTGCCGTGCATCATGACCGTCATCCTGTCACAGGTTTCCTTCTGGCTCAACAGAGAATCCGTTCCTGCCAGAACCGTGTTTGGTGAGTGTGTAAACACACACACACACACACACACACACACACACACACACACACACACACACACACCAGAGCTCGAATGTTTGTAAAAGGTAATGAGGTGAAGAACAACATCATGTTCAGCTGTGTTATAATGAAGGCCACGCCCACTGATAAGAAATGATCCTTCAGTGAAAGTATTGAGGGATTTTACTCAAAATCTTCTCAGTTGAAAGATTAAATATTCAGCCACAGCTGTGCAGCTCACATCAGACATTTCTACTTTTAAATGCACTAAAAGTTTCTATCTGATGAGTTTATGAAGGTTATGGGAGATGAACCGACACCATTCGTTTTTTCTACATTGATGAAAATAAACTGTGAATTAAATGCAGACAGAAAACACACTCACTGGCTGGAAGAAAGAAGGAAAGAACATCTACACTAAGGACTTAGAATGACTCCAAAGGCCTAAATCAGAAACCGAGGTGTAGAAGATTTTTCCCCCCTCAGGAATGTAATTAAGTCAGAGAATTCATTTTCAATAAAATTAAAATAAAGAATAAAAATCTCACATTAATACCTGAGTGTAATAATGAACTACAGTTACTGCAGTGACGTCCACTGAGTGACCACATGCTTCACTTCTGCAGCTTTAAATCATCACAAATTATTAAACTCTATCATTTTATTTATCCATCTTTCTAGCTCCGCCCCCTCACTGATCAACAGGCTGCTGCTGTATGATTGTTGCTATGGTTATGGTTCTTAGGATGTTATCTCATGCTATATTGCTCTGTTCTCTCTCTTTTTTTTACGTAATACAAATTGATGAATTATTATTTTTTAATCGATTAATTTGACCAGTCTGGGTTTTATTATTATTATTATTATTATTATTATTATTACTATTATTATTATGGGCGGCACGGTGGTGTAGTGGTTAGCGCTGTCGCCTCACAGCAAGAAGGTCTGGGTTCGAGCCCCGTGGCCAGCGAGGGCCTTTCTGTGCGGAGTTTGCATGTTCTCCCCGTGTCCGCGTGGGTTTCCTCCGGGTGCTCCGGTTTCCCCCACAGTCCAAAGACATGCAGGTTAGGTTAACTGGTGACTCTAAATTGAGCGTAGGTGTGAATGTGAGTGTGAATGGTTGTCTGTGTCTATGTGTCAGCCCTGTGATGACCTGGCGACTTGTCCAGGGTGAACCCCGCCTTTCGCCCATAGTCAGCTGGGATAGGATCCAGCTCGCCTGCGACCCTGTAGAAGGATAAAGCGGCTAGAGATAATGAGATGAGATGAGATTATTATTATTATTATTATTATTATTATTATTAATTTATTTTTTTTTTAATGCCTGTTGTCATGGTAACAGTGTAAACAGTTTGTTGCTCTGCATTTACCTGAGTTTTTTTCTGATTTTGGTTAGAATCCATCACACGTGTTTCAGCCAATCGGAAATAAGCAGTTTGAAAAATTTAAACCAATCAGCTTGTACTTGGAATTACATGTCACAAAATAATGATTTTAAAATGCTTTTAATTTAAATATGCAAATGTTGTAATTCTATACTGAACCTTACAGCTGTGGATTTTAAAACTAAAACCTTTTTAATGAGACAAAATCCTGTAAAATATACAAAATATACCAAACCTAATAAATCAAAAAATGTTTTTTTTTCTCCTAAACGTGTTATGAGTAAACAGGAAACGATGATGATTAGTGCAGGTTACGTGTTAAACTTCTCCACAAAAACCAAACCCCGTCTGAATAGGGCTCACGGCACAACAACATTTTAATATTTTATAAAGCAAATGAGGATTAAATCTAAACTAAAAACAGCTTTCTGTCAAAAAATAAACAGAAATGAGAAAAACATGCAGTGATCCGTGACATGAGGAGGAGCTTCGGAGAGTCTGCAGGAATTTTTTTCTACTTTTTATTGATCATTGAGATACAGATGAAGTGATAAACCGCAGATTTTATAATCGATGTTAAAGCTGTAGAGCTCTCAGATCTCACACGATGCTCGGAGCAGCAGGACAGTGACGGCTATTATAGCGTGTGTGTGTGTGTGTGTGTGTGTGTGTGTGTGTGTGTGTGTGTGTGTGGCTGCTGTGTTGTGACCTCATTTCCTCTCATGTTTTTTTTCTCCATAAATCATAAATACATTGCTGACTGTTTACTTCAGGAAGCAGAACTTTAATAAAAACATTATTTTGGAGAAGTTTATTATGTTTCCAGTTGTGTGTTTTTAATATTAGGATTTTCAAAACAACAAAAAACAAAATGCAATGTGCTGAAAATGCCACAGAGATCAATTAATTTATTATTTTATTATTTCCATTTAGGGATTTTTTTGTCATTTGTTTATTTGTTTGTTTAAAAAATATTTATTATTGCACTACCAATGAGATTTAAAATCTTTTTTCTTCCTTAAACTCTTTTGTTTCTTTGCTGTAAAGTTTTAGGAGACAAATAATGAAGCCCTGAAGAGTCAGATTAAAATCTATATTTAAATATAAAAGTTTCAGGTCTTGCTTTCTTTCATGCAACAAAAAAGAGTTTAATAATAATAATAATAATAATAATAATAATAATAATAATAATAATAATTGTATTTCCTTTGTTGCAATACAGCAAAAGAATAGCATGATTTTTAAAATATAAATATATCTGTATTTATTGATCTTTCTTTCACCTCCTCCGTCCTCCGAAGCGTTTTTCTGACACAGCTGATAAAAGACACTAAAATGTTTCCTGTTTCCATGGAAACCTTTTGTGCTTTTTATACTCAATCCTCTATTATTACCAAAGAAACACAGTTATTGCTCATGAGCCCTTCTTCAGATACACTACATGGCCAAAAGTATGTGCACCCCTCCTAATGATTGAGTTCAGGTGTTTTAGCCACGCCCACTGCTAACAGGTGAATGAAATCCAGCACACAGCCAAGCGCTCTGCACACACACACACTCACACACACACACACACACTGTGGAGAACTTGGTGAAATTTCTGCCCTGGTCACCTGTATGTGCTATTACTGTGAAATGGAAACTTCTAGGAGCAACACCAGGTCAGCAAAGAAGCAGTAGACCACACAACGTCACCTATCACCTGAGGCATCACTCACGACAGAGCTTCAAACTGCCTCTGGATGCAACATCAGCACAAGAACTGTGCATCAGGAGCTTCATGAAATGGATTTAATATCTGAACATCTGCACAGATCCTGATGGACAATACCAAGCATGAGCTGGAGTGATGGAAAGCACCAGCAGTGTACTCTGGAGATGTACAAAGTGTTCACGCTTCACTATCTGGAAGTCTGACGGATGATTCTGGGTTTGGTGGATACCAGGAGAATGCTACGTACCAGAGCATCAGAGTTCCATCAGTACAGTGTGGAGGAGGAGGAGGAGGAGGAGGAACAGTCTGAGGCTGTTCTTCAGAGTCTGGGCTCCTGAGTCCGGTGAAGGGGAAAGTTTAATCTCAATGCTACAGCATGCAAAGACATTTTAGACAATTGTAAGGTTTCCAGCTTTGTGTCAGGAGCTTGGGGAGGAGCAGTTCCTGTTCTGGTAAAACAACACCCCTGTGCACAAAGTGAGCTCCATGAAATTTGATGGTTTGATGAGTCGAGGAACTCGAGTGACCTTCACAAAGTTCATGTAGGTGTGATGGGCAGGTGTCCACATACTTTTGGCCAGAGTGTATATGCAGTATTTTTTCCATGTACTTTTTAATAATATTTATTTTTAATGATGTCAGCATCAATTGATGGTGATCCAGCAAACTATGGAACGTTTTTTTATACAGATTATAAACATTAATCGCAGTAAAATGGCCGGTGCAGCCCGCAAATCATTTTTCTATGAAAATAAATCATATAAATACAAGCCAAGGCTAAACCTAAACTACTGTTGTCATGGATACATTGGATTGGCCAATCAGCATTGAGGATTTTTCATTCGTATTATTACACGCGAAAACTGACATTTCTTGTTCAAGGTCATCGCTGCTCAATCATCTCACATCCATCAGCTTTAAGACTCACAGCACAAGCTAAAAATACTGCGGAAACACTCCGTCATGGCGGTTTCAGCAGCTCGGAGCAGGCGGCGGCGAGAAGCCGATGAGCCGAGTGACATCAGAAATGTCTGCAAACTATTTTCCCACATGTTTGACAGGTGCGAATTACAGAATCACACACAGTCAGACGGGACGCGATGCTCACACTTCCAAAGCGCTTATTTTCATGAGAATGTGAGTCTTGTTTCAGTGGACATCTCTAGAGATTTCCCACAATGCTATGTGTTTGTTTATCCATTTGCAAGGGCTTATTTTTGTAAGTGAGTCAGACTCAAGGCACCAGAAGTCGTTGCCATGGTTACAGTGAACAAGCGAGTGTCAGGAAGTGTTCAGAACTTGCTAATATAGATAGATAGATAGATAGATAGATAGATAGATAGATAGATAGATAGATAGATAGATAGATAGATAGATAGATAAAACTTTATTGATCCCTTTGGGAGGGTTCTCTCAGGGAAATTAAAATTCCAGCAGCATCATTACAGATAAACAGAGAAAAGAAAATAGAGAAAACTTCTAGATAAATTAAGTATTAACATATACAAATATAAAAAATAAAATATGAAAAAAATCTAGCAGGAGAGATATTGCACATTATATTGCACATTGTCCGGTATTGCTTATTGTCAGGCTAGGCTACTGCTCCTTCCCTCCTTCCCGTCCTCTGTCCTCCTGTTACCCCCCCCCCCCCCCCCCCCCGAGAGGAGTTGTACAGTCTGATGGCGTGAGGGACAAAGGAGTTTTTGAGTCTGTTCGTCCTGCACTTGGGAAGGAGCATTCTGTCACTGAACAGGCTCCTCTGGTTGCTGATGACGGTGTGCAGAGGGTGACTGGCATCGTCCATGATGTTCAATAGTTTGTCCATAGACCTCTTTTCTGCCACCGTCACCAGAGAGTCCAGCTTCATGCCGACCACAGAGCCAGCCCGCCTGATCAGTTTGTCCAGCCTGGATGTGCTCTCCTTGGATGTGCTGCCCCTCCAGCACACGACGGTGTAAAACAGGACACTGGCAACCACAGACTGATAGAACATCCACAGGAGTTTCCTGCAGATGTTAAAGGACCGCAGCCTCCTAAGGAAGTATAGCCTGCTCTGTCCCTTCCTGTATAAGCGATTGGTGTTGCAAGTCCAGTCCAGCTTGCTGTCCAGCTACAGCCCGAGGTACTTGTAGGAATCCACAACCTCCACCTCGACTCCCTTGATCACAACTGGTCGTGACCTTGGTCTGGGCCTCCCAAAGTCAATGACCAGCTCCTTGGTCTTCAAGGTGTTGAGCTGCAGATGGTTCCTGTTGCACCAAATAGCAAAGTCCCTCACCAGGCTCCTATACTCCTCCTCTCTGTCGTCCCTGATACACACCACTATGGCTGTGTCATCGGCAAACTTCTGAATGTGACACAGCTCCGAGTTGTAGCAGAAGTCCGCGGTGTACAGGGTGAAGAGAAGAGGGGCCAGCACCGTGCCCTGGGGTGCTGCTAATCACAGTGTCAGACGGGATATCCTTCAGCCTGACGTACTGCGGCCTGTCAGTGAGGTAGCTGGAGATCCAGGTGACCAGGCAGGGGTCCACTCACATCCTGTTCAGTTTGTCCTGAAGCATAAGTGGCTGGATGGTGTTGAAGGCACTCGAAGTCCAAGAAGAGGATCCTCACTGTGCCATTTCCCTTATCCAGATGCGAGTGGGCTCGGTGTAGCAGGTAAAGGATAGCATCTTCCACACCAACACCTGCCCAGTATGCAAACTGCAGACAGTCCTGGGCATGTTGCACCTGGGGTCTGAGGAGGTTGAGGAAGAGCCACTCCAACATCTTCATCAGACGTGAAGTGAGTGCCACCAGTCAGAAGTCATTCAGCTCTCTGGGCTGGTTCTCCTTAGGCACTGGAACGATGCATGATGTCTTCGAGAGGGTGGGCACTCTCCCCAGCTGCAGGCTGAGGTTGAAGATACATTGGAGTGGTTCACCCAGTTCAGCAGCGCAGGTCTTCAGTAGTCGGGGTGCTGCTTTCCTGGGGTGAAGCTTCCTCGGTTGACCTCTGACTTGGTCTGCAGTGATGCATGGAGGAGTCTGTGTTGAGGTGGGGGAGGGGGCTGCTGCAGTGGCTGGGGGGAGGTGTATTGAGGGAAGAAGGAGAGATGGCTGCAGTGAGGGAGAGGGTGGGGGGGATGTGGACTGGTTGAACCAGTTGAAAAAATCATTCAGCTAATTTGCCCTCTCCACTGTCCCCCCTATGACTCTGGTCTTTGTATTGTGGCCTGTGATGGTTTTCACACCTTCCCAGACCTCCCTCATGCTGTTCTCCTCCAGCTTCTGCTCCACCTTTCTCCTGTAGCTGTCCTTAGCTTCCCTCATGCAGCGTTTCACCTCCTGCTGTGCTGCTTTCATCACCTCCCTGTCCCTGCTGCTGAAGGCGGCCTTCTTCCTGTTGAGGACAGCTTTGACTTCCTGTGTTACCCATAGCTTGTTATTAGGGTAACACCGTACAGTCTTGGCGGGGGAGACCACGTCTGCACAGAAGTTGAGGTAATCCATCAGACAGTGTGTCAGCCCCTCTGTCCTCACAGTGTGGGCTAAGCAGCACATCCCCGTCCGTGATGTCATAGCAGTCCCTGAGGGCGTCTTCCATTTCAGGGGACCACCTCCTGATGGAGCTAGTTGTTGCAGACTGCCTTTGAACCACGGAGGTGTACTTCGGCTGTAGAAGAACCAGGTTGTGGTCAGACTTCCCTAGTGGGGGGAGGGGTGTGGCTCTGTATGCATCCCTCACCTTAGCATACAGCAAGTCAATTGTCCTGTTGTTCCTTGTTGGACAATCCACAGCCTGGTAAAAAGCAGCCAAAGTAGAGTCCAGAGTAGCGTGATTAAAGTCCCCAGAAATGATGATAAATGCCTGAGGGTGCTGTGTCTGCAGCCCTGCTGTGACAGAGTGAATCCTCTCACATGCAGCAGGAGTTAGCTGGCCAAAGGAACCTGCTCTGTCAATAAGCTCGGTTTATTCCCCTGAAAAACATCACACTAATGCTCAGATATTCCCAAACGTACAGATTTGTTGGGTCAAAAACTCTTTTTTTATTTATTTTCTGTATTCAAAGTTAAAAAAAAATTACTGGGAAATATAAAAACTTTTCTTACTGGAAAAGATTTAGAGTTCATCAGACTTCTAATGTGAGACACTTCAGGTACAAATTTCAGATTATAGAGTTTTGGATAAATTGCATCTCAAATGTACCTTCCTATTATTATTATTATTATTATTATTATTATTATTATTATTATTATTATTATTAACAATAATAATAATCATCATCATCATTTTTTCTTTTAGTTTTTTTTAATAATACAGAAATGCCAAAACTTCATGGAATTATTCTGAAAGAAATCTCAGTTTCTAGATGACCTGCATTCATGAATTGTTCATTTCTCTTCCTGTTCAGAACGACACTGCAGAGGATTTCCTTAAAAATATCAGATTTGTGAGATTTTATACTGTGTATATTCTCAATTAGACAATAAAGAAATTATTTTCCCACAGACTGTTTGAGGGCGGCACGGTGGTGTAGTGGTTAGCGCTGTCGCCTCACAGCAAGAAGGTTCTGGGTTCGAGCCCCGTGGCCGGCGAGGGCCTTTCTGTGCGGAGTTTGCATGTTCTCCCCGTGTCCGTGTGGGTTTCCTCCGGGTGCTCCGGTTTCCCCCACAGTCCAAAGACATGCAGGTTAGGTTAACTGGTGACTCTAAATTGAGCGTAGGTGTGAATGTGAGTGTGAATGGTTGTCTGTGTCTATGTGTCAGCCCTGTGATGACCTGGCGACTTGTCCAGGGTGAACCCCGCCTTTCGCCCGTAGTCAGCTGGGATAGGATCCAGCTCGCCTGCGACCCTGTAGAACAGGATAAAGCGTCTACAGATAATGAGATGAGATGAGGAGAATTTTATTGATATCATCTTAAAAAGTAGTATTGATGCATCCTTAAAGCCTCGGTCACAACCAGCCATACGTGCTCCTACGGCCGGTCTACGTGCAAAAAACGCAAGAAACGCACGGAGGGCGCGCGTGAAACGCACGGAGGGTGCACGTGTGATGTGCTGATTTTCGAGCCGTAGACTGGCCGCAGAGGTTCTTTGTCATGTCAAACAAACTCTACGGGCGCTTACGGTTTTTTCAGGTTGCAAGACAAACTTATGGCCAACGTGCGTCTTTCTCCATGAACAACAACAACAAAAAAACGCAGCGATTTGGGAAACGCCAACAATCGCACTGCCAAAAAATCGTATGTCCGGTTGTGACCTAGGCTTTAAAAGAACATAAAAAGCAGCCATTTTTAATTTACAGTTTGGAAAATATTCTCTCATTAATATTCAGTGTATTAAAAAAAAAAAAAAACTGTTCTAAGAGTTAAAGCACGGCCGGCCAACGTCTGATCTCTGTAAGTGGACACATCGCTTAATTAAACTTTAATGCACAGAGACATCAAACACAAAGCTCCATTCATTTAATGGATTTTACTCAGTGGCCAGTTGAGATTGTTTATGATTACATACAGTTTGGCTCACGTGCATCTCCATCATCATTTCCAAAATGGAAAATGTTACACTGCACTAATGGATTTTTATAAATAAAGACGTGAGACTGAACTCCGTCCAACTGCTCCAGACTGATTACTGTACAATTACTCGCTGTCCGAATTCAGTCCTCCGTGTTTATGAAAATAAGACACAGAGATAATTGGGTCAAATTTGGCAGAAAGGTGCAGCGTCCGTCCCCCTGTTCAGGCAAGTGAAGGGAGCTGCACTGGCATGATGGTGGCGCTAGAGTGCACCGTTTCAGGAGCTATACTTTTGTTTGTTAATCTTATTGTTAATCACTCGGCTGCAGAAAGTTAGCATCAAGCTGGAATCTTCAAAGTGCACACAGCAGATTTTCATCTTTCGTTTTTAGGACCTTCAGAAATTAAATAGAAAGAAATAAAAAACAGATTAATAAAAGAGTGAAATTTTGTTTCTGTTTGCAGGAGTGACCACTGTCCTGACCATGACCACTCTGAGTATCAGCGCCAGGAATTCTCTGCCCAAAGTGGCCTACGCCACTGCTATGGACTGGTTCATCGCCGTCTGTTACGCCTTTGTGTTCTCCGCCCTCATCGAATTCGCCACTGTCAACTATTTCACAAAGAGGGGCTACGCCTGGGATGGCAAGAGCGTTGTACCTGAGAAGGTGTGCAACTCTTTATTTATTCATGTTTAATCCAACATGTCTTTGACATCCTGCTTTTGAGGAGCAGATTAAAACTGGACCTGGTGCTAAAAGTGGTACTCTGTGTTTGGGTTCCACCTCCACCGGCTATAAGTAATAAAAACAGAACAGGAAATTTGCTGTAAAGGTCAAACGATGTGATGGTTATAGTTCGCATTTTAAGAGCTGCTAAGATGAGCCACAGTGCTGCGTCATGACACGGCTCAGAAATCTGTGGAACAGTTCCAGTTGTAGGGGTTTTTTTTTTGTCTTCAGGCTCCTGGGTTCAAATTAGTGGGTCCAGTTTCCTGATCTCAGGGTTCCTGGATTGAGTTCCTCAGCTTAGTTCCTGGGCTAAGCCATGAGATTGAGATACCTGGCTTTGTCTCCTCTTTGCGATGCTAACCTTCACTAACCTGCATATTTATTGCTGCGCTAATTTCTCACTCACTGTATTTGTTTTCTTGTTGTAATGTTTGTTAAATTCACTTTCTGCTTCCTTAACATTACAGCAAAAGAAGAAAAAGGAGTCTCTCCTGAAGAAGAACAACACCTACACAGCTGCCACGGCAACCGCTTTCGCCCCCAACATCGCCAGAGACCCAGGATTAGCGACCATCGCCAAAAGCGCTCCTCCTCCACCAACCGAGCCTAAAGAAGAGCCGAAACCCAAACCGGCTGAGGCCAAGAAAACGTTCAACAGCGTGAGCAAAATTGACCGGATTGCCAGAATAGCGTTTCCTCTGCTCTTTGGTACCTTTAACCTGGTCTACTGGGCGACTTATCTCAATAAAAAACCCAAAATTCAAGATGCGCTAACCCCCCACTAATCCCAAACCTTTCGTATCCCTTCTTTCTTTCTCGTCTCTTTTCTTTAAATGTCTCTTTCCAAGTAGAACAAAATAGTGTCCGAGTCGCGAGTCTCTACTTCACCTCCAGTGTAATATAAGCTTCCTTGACTAAAAAAAAAAAAAGAAGACAGAGAAGAAGACAGAAATCTACAAAATGTGCTCAGTGTGTTGCCATGATGATTCCACCCTGATGCTAATACTACGCATCACTCCCTGTGTATATACTGTATATAAGCAGTATATAACTACAATCGCACATACAGGATCTTTTTTATTTTCTCATCATGCCATCATGCATGAGCTGCACTTTTTCTGTTTCCATGATGGCAGTCGATGCTACCTTTGAGTGTTCTTCCATCCTCCGTAGTCGATGTGTTCTATTTTAAATAGAGTTTTCGACATTGCAAGAGCAATAAAATAAAACATGTCTCAGTGGACACACGTTCACTTTATTCATGGCTGTAAACATGGAACCAGTTCTTATGTTATTGACGCGAGGCTTAACGTTTTATTTCATTTGACTGTAAATATTCTATAAAATGTTAGAGATATCAGTCATCCGTTTGAGCTTTGCTTCACATATGAGATCCGACCGCGTCGCAGCAGGGAAGGAGAGAGCTGCGCTGTTTTATGGAACCAGTCTGCGGGTGTTCAGGTATATACATATTTTTAAAATTGTATTTTTGCGCATTACATACCAACTAATCAACATTTACCTTTGAGGAAGAAAAAATGCAAGATGTAGAACAGTTGCACGTGTGCTAAATCTAAAATGTAAAACTAAAAGCATACGTCCACACTAGCAAGCGACGAAACATCAGACGAAAGGTTTTTGATGTTAGCATATACAGAGGGTGCCAATATTTATGCAAAATCACCTGGCGGAGAAGCCGATTCACTGAAAGGGAAAGGACGTGAAAAGACGCACATTTATTTCTGGTAGTGTTTACTTTCATTTTGAACCAACGTTAGTTCAGTGAACTTGTGAGTGGTAGGTGGGTGAGTCTTGGTCACATGAGCCAATAGAAAATGAGTGGGTGGGGCTGTGGTTGCTATGGAGCAACCATTAATCATTAAGTAGCATCACACTGACTTTACTTTCTTCATTTCATCTTTAACCTTACTGTAATTAAACGCTTTAACACATGCAGGTTTCCAGCTGCTGTGCCAGATGTGATGTGCTTCATGACTTTGGAGTTGTGTTGTGACATCACACATCCATGCATAGCCACGCCCTCTAATCAGTTTAACACAGAAATAATGAAATAGAACGTTGAAGAGGAGTGAAATATTTAACATGTTAGGGAGTAGGTCACGCCCACAGCTGTGACATGGGTTTTTTTATGTCCCAAGGCAATCTTTGAAGAGGAGTTCTCAAAATAAACCAAAACAACCGTGACACACCCACAACCAACAAATTAATCTTTCATGTTTTAAGTCATTTGATTCAAAACTACTAATGAAGAGAAATATTTACAAGTTAATTTTTGAGTTCTGGTTGAAAAAAATGTAGACCTCAATAGGCCACACCCACCAGCAAACAAACCTTTTAAGGGGAAAATTTAGTCTTTGAAAAACAGCCTGTGAAAAACCTGAATAGGCCACGCCCAGAAGAAGCAACCCTTGTCTCTTGCTGGTGTGGACGCGGCGTCCGGTGGTTCAGCGAAACGTTTTTGCATGTGATTGATGTCGAGTAAAATCAATCTCCCTGATGAGATTTTGCAGGAATGAATTTGATCTTGAATCTGGAATGAATTCTTCCTTCGTGTCACCGTGTCGCTGTCGAGCCGCATGCTAAAAGCCCTCGTATCGTAGATCATTCCGGAAAATCTGTCACTTTGCTGCTCGTCGAATGAATGTGAATGAACGGAACGCAAAACAGCGCCTTCCTTCCCTTTGCTCCTGGATTGATAAGGCACTCGCTAGGTGGCGCTCTAATCTCATGATGTTGTCTGTTTGGTTGAAACCTTTTGAAAACTCAGAAAGCACCAGCTACACTGCCTTCAGCCGCCGTGTTTCTGTTCCACGTCCCTCGCTGCACAACGCCAACCATCTTGTGATGCATCACAGTCACTGATCTGTTCATTTATTTAGATTTTTGGGATTTTCTTGTAGCATGATGTCAGATAATAAACGCTCTTTGGTTTGGTGTTGTATGATTTCGAAAAAAATCACGTTGATGTAGCAATATGAGAACAGTAAAAGGGCTTTTTCATGATCGAACACTCGTCATTCTGGACATTTGCACGTTTCTCAAATGGACAGGAAGTTCACTACACACGGCGATATCACGCCTGATAAACACACGGCTCCCGGTTTCCGTTCGCGACCTTACAACACTCTGGATGCACGCCTTCCTGTGTCCTGAAACCTTTTCATTTTCTGTGCAGCGAATCTGAGCGGGTCATGTGACTGGAGTTGAAATGCACTCTGGGATTTGTAGGATATGCAAAGCAGACAGGAACTTCATCAATCAATCGCTGTATAAATATGAAAATATACATTATGCAGGATATAAACATTTCCATTCTGGATGTTTATCATTTTGCCTAAATGGCTTCAGTGTGTGGCCCGTACGGGAAAATAAATATAAATATAAATATATATATTATACAGTCTATTATTCTATACGATAGTGTAACAAACTGCATATATAAATACTCCATGACTTGTTCTAAAGAGAATAAATATTATTTGTACCGATTTATTGTTATGCATTTTGCACATTAGAGTATTATTTACATATTTACATATTCACGTAGTGAGCTTTGTGCTATGCAAGGATAGCTATGAAACATGCTAATTAGCTTATTTCCTCTTAATAGAGCAAAAATATTGTACAGGAAATAAAGAACTCTATTCTGCTCCTTCTTCAGCTGTGGATATTTTAATTTGCCAGTCAATTTAAAAAATATATATATATATATCAATATAAATACTATATTACATTTATTACTTTTTTGTTCTGTAGGGTTTCAGGGTTAGTGTAAACGTGGACTGCTCTTTTCATGTTTTATTTTATTACTTTAATTTAATTTCATTTTATTTATTTTGCTGACACGTCAATAAAATAAAACAAGGCTCAACATTGTGAGAATGAGAAATGAGTGAACAGATTTATTTCAAAACAGAATATTAATTGATTGTGTCCTTGTTGACTTCCACCAAATTTATAATAAATTATCACATTAGTTCATTAAAATAAATTAACTGTCAATATTTTTCCATGTTTTAACTGGAAAAAGTCCTTCATCAACACACGAGCTGGAATTTTTGAGGTTTTCCTGATTTTCTCTGATCAACCCAGAAGTGTAGCAGATTTCAAAATGGCCACTGTTCACATAATAAAAAAAAAATCACAACAGTAATTTTATTTAATATTTTACTGTGATGGATCGTAGCTGATGACTAAAGGTTAGACACAGATGTGCTAATGTTAGCATAAACACAGCCGTAGTCCATGCTAATGCTAAATACCATTATAGAAGAAACAGACTCTTTTTTACATCACAAATAATTTTGCTTTGCATGAAAGTCAGAATCACAGAACACCAGAGTGAGTGAGTGTGTGTGTGTGTGTGTGTGTGTGTGTGTGTGTGTTTTACTCCGTCTGAAGTCTGTAGCTACGGTGCTCTAACGGCGAGCTAACGAGCTCATTACTGGGTTAAATAAACAGCATGCTAATTAGGTAGCACGGGAACATTCCATCAGCTGTCATGTTGTAAAAACAATAATAATAATAATAATAATAATAATAATTATTATTATTATTATTATTATTATTATTATTATTATTATTATTATTATTATTATGATTATTATTATTAGTAGTAGTAGTGGTAGTAGTAGTATTAAAATCAATAAAAACTGTTTATTTAAATAATAAAAGCTTTTATTGCACCATGCATATACTGAAATGAAAAATTAAACATTTTTCTTCTGTTCTTCTTTCTTTTTCTTTTTTTAATGAGGAAATAACAAGGATCAACAAAACCCACAACATCTGAAAGTAGAAAATATGGGAAATAAAAAAGTAATGTAAATTAAAATTTAAAAAATAAATACTTCTAAAAATACTAATAACAAAAAAGAAACCATTAAAATAAAGACAATTAAGATTATTAATAATAATAATAATAATAATAATAATAATAATAATAATAATAATATCGAAAAGAGTAAAGCTGGAAATTGTAATTTAGGGAAAAAAACAACATCACATTTTAAATGTATAAACATTAAATATTTAATCCAAATTCAAATTCAGGAATAAATTCTCATAACAAACACAACATTCGAGAAACTCTACAGTTAAAAAGATAAAGATGGAGTGATTAATGTTTTATAATTTAATTGTATTGTCCCTGCACTGATAAATCATTTTTAAAATAGTATTTCAGAAAAAAGGATCACATTGCAGCGATGCATTCTGGGTAATATGAGACAATCAACAGGAAATGAAAAGAGGAAGTCAACAAGGGTGCAGGAAAAACAGGATTAGGACACGGCTGTGGGTTCAGACGAGTTCATCTGTTTATTTTTAAATATTTAAATAAATATAAAATAAAAATGAAAGAAATGTGATGAGTGTAATGTTATAACTCAGCTCACGCTACAGAAGCCACTGAATTAATAATGAAATAAAATGATAAATAAATCCTTTTAAGCTGAGCCGATTGCTCCTGTTTGTTTGTTTGTTTGTTTGTCTGTTGAATTTAGTTTTTGTCTGTTTATAAGCACAAATGTTGACTTCTCTGTTCGAAGTGAGTGTTTAACTCGTGTGTAGCTGAGCAATGATCTTAAACAGGGTAGAAACATTTCAACATGCTAATGAGCACACACACACACACACACACACAACTTTAACTGGACCTGCATCCCTGATATGGCACGGGCGTGTTTTCTGGGCGTGTTCTGTGGGCGGGGCGTGTGTGTGAGGAATCAGGGGAATAAAGCGCTGGGGATTTGATCGATTTATTCGACTGTAAATGTGGGTTTTCTGTTTCAGCTTCTGTACAACTGCATTCATCTTCGAATAAAACACATAAATTACACCCTGCCCACTGCTCCATTCGTTCTTGATGTTTGTTGTGCTGCTGTGTTTAACTCACTCACATCTGAGCATAAAGTCAAAGCTGCTTTTAGACGAGAAACATCAAACCTTCAGCAAACCTTCAGCAAACCTTCAGCAAACCTACGGAACCTTCAGTAATCAGTGGTTCTGTTTTTGTCGCTCATTAATATTCAAATATTATTCATTAATCAGGAAAATATATGAAATCTCTGATAATTTTTGCGTGTGTGTGACTGACTCTGAGCGCTGACACTGAATCCCCCCCACACACACACACACACTGAGGATCCGGAACGTTCCACAAGTCACAGGATAGGGGGGGGGACTGGTTTCCATTATGTCACCCAGTGTCTGGGCTGGTGATGTTCAGCCACACACACACACACACACACACACACACACACACACACACACACACACACACACACACATTCTTATTCTTCTATTTTTGTGAGGACTCTCACTGATATAATATATTCCTGAGCCCCTTTACCTTAACCTTAACCATCACAACTAAATGCCTCACCCCACACCCTTAACCTAGCCCCACCCCTTACCCCACCCCTTACCCCACCCCAAACCTCTTTCTAAATTGCAACCCTCAAACAGCCCTTTGAAGTAGTGAGGACCAGATAAAATGTCTTCACTGCACAATGTGTTCTGGTCCTCAATATGCAGCAAGCACACACACACACACACACACACACCAGTAATTCAGTAAAAATGATCTGTTCTTTATTTTGCCTTGATGTGAAACATTAAGTCTCTCCCTCTCTCTCTCTCTCTCTCCCTCTCTCTCTCTCCTTCCTTTCTGTTTCAGTTTTCTCTTTAAAATCTGTGTGCTGTATTTCCTTCTTCCTTTCCTTCTATTATTATTATTATTATTATTATTATTTTCTTTTTTTACATCTGAGCCTCTGCACCATTCCAGTGTGGAACTGCAGGAGTGTAAAATCCTGAGCGTGTCCTGAACGTCTCCGTCTCCACCCGAGTGTCTCCTCTCAGGTTTGGGAAGCTGAAGGGAAATGAACGTTAGCGCTGTTCTCTTTCCCAGCACTGTTATCAACGGAGAGCGTCTCTGCATTATCCAGGGGTTCTTTAGGGAAAAACAGCTCGATGCTAACATGGTTAGCATGGGCGTGTGCTAAAACACTGCAGCTGTATTAGATACACCGGGAAGAACACCACATCACATCACGCCACACAGTTTATCATGAAAATCACTGATCGCTAACAGGCTATAAAAAGTGATCACGTTACAGATTAGAACAGCTTCAGATTTCAGGCAGGATTTTTTAAGCAGTGACATGACGGCTGACTGAAACGGGTTCGCAAGAGTTAACACATTTACACCCGATGAATTAACGGTGAAGTTTTATGATTCGTGTCTCATGATGTTATACTTTAACACCTCTTTTGACCACCAGGGTATAAAATATTTAAAATAACAGATAAATCTCACCACCAGTTTCACATCATGTAACTTCAAAACAAGAGGAATACGGTGCAGTTCCGCTAATTATCATCACCGCAAACATTAATTCTGAAGTGCTAGAGTTCATACGCTTCATTGTTGGCCTTTTTCATGTCATTTTCATGCCAAAAAATGTCATATTGCTAATACATCCATTTAACTGATGTTAGTTATATACACTCACTGGCCACTTTATTAGGAACACTCCTACATCCACATGCAGCTGTTTCCTGCAGTTCTGTAATCAGCCGATCCCTCGATGCATCAAATCCCACAGATACAAATCAGGAGCTGCAGTTAATGTTCACAATGTTCAAACATCAGAACGGGAAAATTGTGATCTCACAGTGAAGTGTGACTTTCTTTCTCTCACTGTGGTATGGGTGTTGGTTTGAGCCAGATGGACTGGTTTGAGTATGTCAGAAACTGCTGATCTCCTGGGGTTTTCACACACAACAGTCTCTAGAGTTTACACAGAATGGTGCAGAAAACAAAAAACACTGAGTGAGTGAGCGACAGTTCTGTGGGTGGAAACAAACGCCTTGTTGATAAGAGAGGGTCAGAGGGAAATGGACAGATTAGTTCGAGCTTTTTTGCCAGGAAGGATATAGTAACTCATATAATCACTCTTTACAACCGTGGTGAGCAGAAAAGCATCTCAGCATGAAACAGCAGACAGAAGAACACACTGGGTTCCACTCCTGCAGCCAAGAACAGGGATCTTAGAACCAAGAACACGTTCCTATTAAAGTGGCCGGGGAGTGTAAATGTGTCTAATGGCCACTAAGTGACAGATTTTTTTCACATGAATGAACTAGATGCATTCTCTGTTTATTTTTCACGACAGAATGTGAGGATGTCGCCTCAGAGAAAATCGAGTCAAGACAAGATGAGACCACAAATACCCTGGGATGGTACAAGTGGGCGGGGCTTTGAGGGGAGTTCAGTTAATATCAGTGAGTTCAAAACACTGACACAACTGTCAATCATCTGAGTGCTGTTACAGATACAGATACAATCAGGTAATATGCAAATGATAGAAAGGGGCGGAGACAGGAGCAGGAAGTAAAACAAAAACATGACATAATAAGAGTCAGGACTGCGCTCCATGAGCTGAGGATAACGTTCAGAGGTAGTTCTTGTAAAAAAGGGAAAGTTCCTGGTGTTCCGAGTCGACTTACTGAGGCACTTCACTGACTTTCTGAGCTCCCTGTGTGCAGGTCACACCTCCGAGGATACAGGAAAGTCTCAGATGGGTTTCTGGAGTTTTCATGTTTTTTTTTACTGCTGTTTTAAACACAAACGCTTCTTAAAAGTCTGTAGTTGTGTCTGAGGTCTGAATACTGATGTGCACAGTTTCAGAGCTCTGCTGATATTTCTGCAGTGACTCCAGAAAAAAAAATACGGCTGACCAAAGAGTTAATAAAAAACAAAACACACCATTTCAATTCTTAAAAATCACCCATTAACAACTAACAATGTTCTCTAAAAATACAAACGTCACATTTATTGTCGTTTTTTCGTCAACCCAGATATACACACGTGACCTGGGTACAGGACTCGCAGGCGGAACAGATGCGAGCAACGCTGTGCTGAAATTATATTTCATTAAAAATCTTGGAAACAGATAGCACGGTGGTGTAGTGGTTAGCGCTGTCGCCTCACAGCAAGAAGGTCCGGGTTCGAGCCCCGTGGCCGGCGAGGGCCTTTCTGTGTGGAGTTTGCATGTTCTCCCCGTGTCCGCGTGGGTTTCCTCCGGGTGCTCCGGTTTCCCCCACAGTCCAAAGACATGCAGGTTAGGTTAACTGGTGACTCTAAATTGAGCGTAGGTGTGAATGTGAGTGTGAATGGTTGTCTGTGTCTGTGTCAGCCCTGTGATGACCTGGCGACTTGTCCAGGGTGTACCCTGCCTTTCGCCCGTAGTCAGCTGGGATAGGATCCAGCTCGCCTGCGACCCTGTAGAACAGGATAAAGCGGCTAGAGATAATGAGATGAGATGATGAGATCTTGGAAACGGATCCACGTGCTCTCGAAAACAATCTGCCACTGGAGTGAGAAGTTTAATGCCGTTTCATGACAACACGTTCACTTTCACACTGATTTACAGAAACACAGAAGGAGTGAGATTGTAGTTAAAAAAATAAATTTAGCTTAAGATTTCCTTGTAAAACACACACACACAGAGTTTCTCTTTTATTAGGCATTCCATTCTAGAAGCTAATAAAGCAGAAATACAGTGTGTGTGTGTGGGGGGGGGGGGGGGGTAAGCCGGAGTCATTGCACTGCTGCTGTGTCGAATCTGCACTAAACTGTTTACAGCGAGCTAAAATACATCCATACAAAGATCTTTAAGTGATTTCTTCAGGGTTTTTTTCCAACTGAACTCATCAGACCGGGTTCATTCTGTTCCTCTTAATGGCGACGAGGACAAACCTAATGAGAATGGATCTGGATGCAGTTCTGCCTCGGGCTGGAAAAAACCTAACGATATACTGGAACACTCTCCTCTTGAGGTCTGAAATGTTCCTCACAAATGTAACAGTGCAGCAGGACTGACGGCCCGCATGATGTTTAATTCCTGCAGCAGCGTCTGAGCAGGAGCTGGTGGAAAAACAGGACTTCAGCACAACATGTCTTAATCACAGCCATCATACTGTAGTACACCTCAGTGCTGCTGAATCCTGGATCGTGATTGGTCGGGAGCTGCTGATCAACTTCACTGGATCATGAAGATTTTGCTTCCTGAACACTTTTGGTGTATTTTATGGATTCTGGGCTTCTGATCTCACACCATGTTTAGCTCATCTGTCTATAAGGCCGATTGCCATGGCGTGGCGTCCATCGTCCACAATTCAGTTAAATCGTATCTCCTCCGTCAGTTCTCCATGGATTCCTGTTCCCATTGTTTTGTTTGAAAGAACTCATCTCTTTGCACAAACTTGATCGTTCTTTTGTCTAATTTTTTGCTAATGAGTTACTAATTAGGCCAAATTAACAAATTTTCCAGGCCTCTTGCTAGAATTGTATCTCCTCTGTCATTTCTCATCTGATTCCAGTTCTGATGGATGTTTTGGGTCGATCTTCCCTCAGGGAACAAAATTGAGTCCTTCGTTGATGTTCCTGTTGTAAACAGTTTGTCATGGAGGTTGGTCCTCTCTTTCTCACATCGTCACATTTCAGTTCTGTGTGATGTTTTGGTCGTCAGGGTAGTTTTGATGGCAGGACAAATGAGATCCTACAGCCTTGACGTTCTGGTTTAGAGTTCCCATCATGTTTTAGATCGACTCGTAGATTATGCACAGTGCAAGTTGTTTTGGTCAGTTCAAGCACAGGAACAACAGGATCTATTTCCTCAGGAAGATTTAATAATACGGCAAAGACGTCTCGTCATGCGTCACTGTCACCACAGCTGGAACACACTTCATCGTACAGCGGCATATTCAGAAAGGAGCTGAGGGGGAATTCAAAATTCAAACTCAGAATTTCTGAGATCAAAGCTGTACATTTACAAGAAAAAATTCAGACATTCTCAGAGATGAGTTTTTGTGAGAAAAAAAAATCCAAGATTGAGAAATCACAAATTTATGACCCCCCCACCCCACCCACCACCCCCTCACCCACCACCCCCTGCTTCCTGGCTGCAGTGCATTCTGGGAAATGTAGGAGAAAATTGCTTTATTCTTTAGATTGCATTACAGGTGTTTATTTGACGCTCTTATCCAGAGCAATGTACAAAAACTTCAACAATGTTTCCCGAATCTGCGTGTCGCTGGAGTGAGAGGAAACCCACACAGACACAAACTCCAATAAGACAGAAATTTCCTCACTGTACTCACAATGTTTGGCTCAGTTACTCAAAAACATGAACAACAGTCTCAGAAAATGTTTAAATATTAATTTAGATCGTAACATGTCTGAAGCGGCAGCGCGGAACAATGAGCCTCAGATTTTTTTCCTCAGTAGTCGAATCTACAGGAACGCGATGAAGTCATTGTTCAGGTTTAACTCTCCGAGAAGGAATGACAGAGTGTCTTGGATCTTAGCGATGTTAGCGATGCTCCAGCAGGTTCTAGTCATTTGTAGAGAAAAGGTTCTCTAGGTGGACTGTAGGGAGCCAAAACCACCTCCTAATGAGGAACCAAAGACAAAAAAATGAACTTCTCAGACGTGGTGAAATGTAACAACGCATTGTCCGTTCACCTCGATTTTATTTTCCAGCTCTGTCTGTAAGCAACTAGCCCGTTCAGGTCAGTGTGAAAACAACTCTGTCGATCCTTCTTTCTGAAACTTCTCTCATTTCTCTTTATGGGTCAATCGACTTTCTGTCCCGAGCACTTTCTTGTTAGCTTCCTGTTTTTCCCCTCGGTTCTGCTCCGTCTCTGAACACGTGTCACTCGTGATTAGTTTTGTTTTCTCGTTAGCATGTATACTTCATGGCTTCGTCATCTGTAGAGTGGGTTTGAGAAATCTAAGCCATGGGGTTTTTGCTTGTTTTTCTCTTGTCTCATCCTTTTAAGGTAATTCAGCTCATTAAACCTCGTCGTCTTCTCGTCCCTGGAGATTTTATGAGTCGTATATTTAATAATTTCTCAGACTAAATGAAAATGAATCTTTTTAAACCACAGATAGCAGAATAACAAGGACTCAGAGATGCTTGCTGTATTTGTTCATGTGGTGCCTTACTGATTTTACAATTAAACTGTTTTTCATAAAATACAATACACAGTAATGTTAATTATTTACTAAAATAAGCTTTCATGAAATAACTGAAGCCAAAGTTACACAAAGAAAAACAATCACACGTCAAATTATCACAAACTGCCTGAGAAAAAAAAATGCAGCTGTTCAGGAGCCAAATGAGTCGACTCTTTTTGGTGAGTTGAGTCAAATGGTCCGACTCACTAAAGAGAACTGAAAATCCCAACACTAGTTTTTCCAGAACTTTCCCATCCACAGTGAAAAGTAAAACTGACGCTTACATAAGGACTTTTCTCTCATTCCCTCTATTTTACTTTGTTTTCCTGGTGCAGTTGTGTGGAGTGTGACATGAAGTGCACACAAATAAACAAGACAACATCAAATTAAAATGTACTAATCACAGTTCCGTGTCTGCCATTTTGGAATTATTATTATGTGACAATTTTCCATTTTCACACCAAAGCAGTATTTTTGGATTTATCCACACGGGAGAGTGGACTTTAAGGTTAAAGTTAAATAATGAAGTTGAAAACATACGAAACATTTCTGTTTAAACTAAAACACTGAGGAGGAAAGTCCGGAGTCAGCAGTCAATCAATCAATCAATCAATCAATCAATCAATCAATCAATCAATCAATCAATCAATCAAGTTTATTTGTACAGCGCTTTTAACAATAAACATTGTCGCAAAGCAGCTTTACAGAATTTGAACGACTTAAAACATGAGCTAATTTTATCCCTAATCTATCCCCAATGATGAAGCCTGTGGCGACAGTGGCAAGGAAAAACTCCCTCAGACGACATGAGGAAGAAACCTCGAGAGGAACCAGACTCAAAAGGGAACCCATCCTCATTTGGGCAACAACAGACAGCCTGACTATAATATTAACAGTTTTAACAGGTATAACCCTCAACTGTCCTCATGGGGGCGTCCTTCACAGGAGTGGGGCGATAAAACTCCGACCAGACACAGGGCACCAGGATGGATCAAGCAGGTCCGAGGGGCAGAAGAGGCCAGCATCCCAATCCCAGGATCAACATGTAACTCAGAGGGACAGATGGGGGGGGGGGGGGGGGGGAGAGAGAGAGAGAGAGAGAAAGAAAACACATTGTTAGGTATGCCCTAAAAATGACAAGTATTAAATCTGTGTGGTAGGCTCGCAGAGACGAGAGTCTTGACATCAGGCATAACACACAACAATGGCATGTTAATATGGTAAAATATATCATGACCTGCTCTGGCTGGATGCTTGATTGGGTGATGGGAGCACACTCCTCAGCAATGATGGGATGCAGATGGGACCCTTAGGCCTGGCCAAGACAATTCAGTTACATTTCACCGGGTCTGGGACATGCGACAGAATGTCTGACGGCCGATTCCCTGCAGGCTACGATAGCCAGTCGAGGTCCCCACTGTCTCCACCGTCTCCACCATTCAGAATGCTCCACGTTCAGGTCAGAACGTGAAGCAGGGATTTTGTCTCATGTGGTGAAATGAATCAAGTGGTATTCCTCAGGGCTCCATCTTCAGGACACTCATGTTTAACCTTCTGCTGCATTTTTACCCCATTATGAGAAAATATAAACAAACAAACAAATAACTAAATAAATAGCGCACTTAATTTAGCAAATCGACAGATCTTTTTAATCTCATCCATTTTATAAAATTATCGTTTATATCATTTATCATTAATATAATTTTTTTTCTCTACTTGAGATGACATCAAACCTTCAGGGGTCTGAATCTTCACCCCATGTGTCTGTCTGTATTTCTCTCTCTCTCTATCTCTGTCAGTAGGATTATTCCTCGTCTCCGCAGGTTTGTTCCCGGAGCTCCAGATGGCCCGTCTGTCATCGCTTCTCTCCCAAACAGCAGGAAAAAGAATAAAATATTCACCTGTTCACTTTTCACTTGCTGTGACAGAAACGGAAACGCTGCTGTCGCACTCACAGCTTTTATAACTCACATTATTCTCCAAAGCACTTTCTGAGAGTCAGCGGTTCGGACGTAGGCGGTTCAGTTATTGTTTTGAAGAAGAACGTTGACGTCACCCACATGACTCACATCACAGGAGGACAAAATAATCCTCAATTTATTTACAACATTTTACTGACAACAAGGCCACAGAGTGTTTTACAGACAATAAATGAGAAGTGATATTAAAAATGCATTTACATACTATCATACATAAAAATAAAAAATATATAAATACATAAATAAATGTTTTTCATTGAGTAAATGTATAAAACATAATATATATGAAAAAATCAAGGATAAAAAATTAATAAAACACCTGTAAATCATTTGACTGATACTCCAGTTTTCCTGATTTCTGAGTTCTGATGGTGGAATTGTGATAAAAGACTTTTAAATATATTCTCAATTTTTTTTTTATAAACAGATGAAGATGCAGTCTTAGTAAGACTCTAATTTAATGTTTGGTAATAAACTGGTTTATATTTTCATGAAGAAGTAATTCATCATTTCTTCACAAAGCATTTATTTAGGTCTGCTGTCTAATAATTAATTTATTAATGAATAAAT
>NC_083580.1:1087141-1132141 GCF_027579695.1 Neoarius graeffei | reverse complement strand
ACATTTATAAATTAAT
Organism: Neoarius graeffei; assembly: GCF_027579695.1. Classification (NCBI taxonomy): domain Eukaryota; kingdom Metazoa; phylum Chordata; class Actinopteri; order Siluriformes; family Ariidae; genus Neoarius; species Neoarius graeffei. The sequence continues at coordinate 1,132,125 of NC_083580.1, read as the reverse complement.
ATAAAATAAAAGTCAGTAGAAAAGAGACCTTCCCAAAGGTGACCTGCTGTAACCCTTTTATTACACAAACCAGCACAAACAACTCATTCGACTCACTCAGTGAATCAGTAACCATTAATTGCTGTTCAACTAAAAGAACTGAAAACCTTCTGGTGAATGAACCAAATCTAAGATTCACTGTGATGGTGACTGATTAAAATTTGTGAATAAAATGCCATCACTCACAAGACTGTTGATCAAATCAGTGTTTGATTCAGTGAATCACTGTGGTCATGACAGAGATTCGTTCCGCTCTGTTCACTGAGTCAGTGTTCAAGTCAGTGAATCATTTTGGTTAAGACCTGCTCCTATCTCCTTCAGTGAATCTGTGAATTCAACTCATTTGGTTTATTATTATTATTATTATTATTATTATAAATAATATTGGATTATTTCATATTATGTGAGCACTCTGTGATCTCCTGCCACCTGCACTTACAACATTAAAACTTGACTCAGTACATCAGCACGAGTCTCTCCTTCTGTCTGAGTGAAGTCAAATCAAGTCAAAACCACTTTAGTGTCATTCAATCCATCTGCTTTTCTACACAGCAATGACATATCAGGTGTCCTACATAATTCTCCACAGTACACACCAAACTCCTTCCTGAAGAACTCCTCACCAGCACAAACTTTCCCCGTCTTTATTTATGATATGAGATGACGACCTGCAGTCCGATTTGATCCCCATTCTACAGCCTTTTCTTCTTATATATATATATATATATATATATATATATATATATATATATATATATATATACCTGTATATATATATACCTGTATATATATATACCTGTATATATATATACTGTATATATATATACTGTATATATATATATATATATATATATATATATATATATATATATATATGCCAAGACCCGCAAAACGGGCAATTCACAGTTCATTTCTTCTCTCTCTTCCGGCGGGCTTCCCTTTGCTTGTGGTACGTTGCAACTCTTCTATCGCAGTACGACTTGCAGACGGTCTTTGTAACCGCTCTCCGTTTCTCTCTATTGAGTGCAGAGTGATTCCACATACCCAACACGCTTCCAATTTTCAGATCTTTTTTCAAAATGTCCTTAAGCCTTAGTTTGGGATGGCCGACAGGTCACGATCCACTTGCTAGTTCAGAGAATAATAGTTGTCTTGGGACTCTGTTATCATCCATGCGGCAGAGGTGTCCCAGCCAGCGGAGACGACTCCTAATTAACTTGATTTCGATGTCTTTGACATTTGCGTGTCGGAGGACTTCTTCATTGCTTATAAAATCATCCCACTTGATCTTGAGAATGAGACGTAGATGGCGTTGTTTCAGAGAACGAAGCTCCTTAACTTCATGCTGATAGATAGTCCATGCCTCGAGACCGTACAATAAGAGTGGCATTAGGCATTGGTTGTAAACAGCGATCTTGGTTGGTACAGTGAGATCTCGTGAGTCGAAGACTCTTTTCCGGAGCTGACCATAGGCACATGATACCGCATGGATGCGAGATGTGAGCTCCGCTCTCATTGAACAGTCACTTGACAGGTAACTACCAAGGTACTTGAAGTGAGTGACATTGGCCAGCTTTTTGCCATCAACAAAGAAGTCAGCAGTATTACCAATACACATGGTCTCCGTCTTTGTCGTGTTAATGCACATCCCCATTCTTTTAGCAAGTTGATTATAGGATGTAAGTAGTGGCTGCAGGCCTTCGTGGGGTATCGCTGAATATGGCAATATCATCGGCATACTGTGCTTCTCTGATAAATTCCGTAAGAAGTTTTGTTTTTGCTTTAAGTCTGCGAAGATCAAAGAGATCACCATCAAACCGGAATCTTATCTGAATACTGCAGGTATGTTCGATTTTCTTAAAGGCTAGCCAGAGCAGGACAGCTGCATAGATGCCAAAAAGAGTTGGTGCTAATTTGCATCCCTGCTTGACACCACAGTTGTATTCGAATGCCTGGGTTAGTTCTCCATCTACAATTCGTCTGGCATGAACATCAGAATACATCTTCTTTATTATTCTTATGAACTTGGGCGGGCAGCCCAATTTACTTAGGATCATAAAGAGAAGTTCATGATTGATGGTGTCGAAAGCTTTTATGAAGTCTACAAAGACTATATACAAGTTTTTGCGTTGCTCTCTGGTCTTTTCCATAAGCTGATGAAGGGTGAATATTCCATCAATAGTGCCCCTACCAGCTTGGTACCTTGACTGAGACTGAGGATATATAAATTCAGCAAGCAACTGTAGTCTTTGCAAGATGATATCTGCAAATATTTTTCCCACAACGCTTAGTAGAGATATCCCTCTGTAATTTCCACACTCGCTTCTGTCGCCCTTCTTAAATAAGATGGTGATGATTGCATCTTTCCACTCTTGAGGAATCATTTCAGTCGCCCAGATGATATTAAAGAGGGTAAGAAGAAAAGCTCTCAGGCAGCAGCCACCATAAACAATAACTTCTGGAAGGACACCATCCGAGCCAGCGTTCTTCCCTAGTTTGGTATTTGAGATAGCTTTGTCCAGCTCCTGATCTGCAATAGGATGATCTATAGATTGAATAATTGGTAATTGATCTAGTTCGTCCACAACTGTAAAGTCAACATCACTGGGAAGGTTTAGCAAATCACCGAAGTGTTCCACCCATCTGCCCTTGACTTCTGCGGGATCAGACAAGAGAATGCCGTCTTTCGAGCGCACAGGATGTGAACTTCTAGATCTAGGGCCATAGACTGCATTCAAGGTGGCAAAGAACTCTCTTGGGTTCTTTGCTTGAGAGTACTGCTCAGCTTCTTCAGCTTTCTTTTGAAACCATGCATTCTTGAGTTCTCTGATACGCGTTCTTAACGAGTGCCTGTCTTGGCCTTTGTCTTGAAGTAGATTTCGAATTTCATCATCTTGATCATTGAACCAGTCATTCTGGATCCTTTTCTTCTTTTCAAACACATGGGTTGCAGCTTGTTGAAGAATGTCTTTCAGTTCTGTGAAGTCAGTGTTACAAGCAGAGATCTTCTCATCTAAAAACTGAACAAGCTTTGCCTTCTTATCGTCATTTAGACGTGTGTCTAACTTTTTCGGGGGTCTTGTACTATTCTTCTTCCGCTTCACAGAGAAGATGCATTTAGACACTAGCAGCTTGTGGTCAGTGAAGCAATCTGCAGCTTGATTGACTTTCGTTACTTTGATAAAAGGCTTGGCAGCTTGATTAGCTAGCACATGGTCGAGTTGGTGCCAGTACTTGGAATGCAGATGTTGCCATGTATTCTTCAAGCTATCCCTTAATTGAAACATTGTGCCCATGATACTTAGCTGAAGTCGGGTGCAAAACTCAAGGAGCATGAGACCGTTGGAGTTCATCTTTCCAACACCGTGTTTGCCGATAACATCAGACCAGGATTTATAGTCTCATCCCACGCGAGCATTGAAATCGCCCAGAATAATAAGGAGGTCATTCTGAGCTGGAACAAGGCAGCAACAGAGCTTTTCGTAGAAAAACTCTTTTTCCTCAGATGTTCTTTGCATGGTAGGAGCATATACGCTAACCACGGTGAGATAGTTACCATTTGCCAACGGAATACGCACTCGCATGAGCCTGTCATTGACTGGTGTTGGGCAAATCCCTTGAGCTGCAAGTCTGTTGGAGATTGCAAAACCGACTCCAGCTGTTCTCTCACTTCCTCCACTCCAGAAAATAGTGTGACTCCTTTCTACAACATTACTGGAATGTCGAACTTCACTCAGAGCACAGATATCAATGTTAGCCTGCTCTAACTCGTGGCAAATGAGTGCTGTTGCTCGCTCTGGTCTTAGCCATCGCCGTCATTGGTATTACGGACATTACAAGCTCCAAGAGTCAGAACTTGCTTTCTAGAAGGTTGAAACTGTCGCTTGTCGGTTGCACTGGAAGCAGGTTGCACTGGAAGCAGTAGCAGTAGCCCGAGTGTGGCTCTGTTGCCACACTCGGGCGGATGAGCCTCAAGTAGGCCAACAGCCAACACTGGCGGATCTGACTGTCAAGTCGGCATCAGTTTCAGGCAAGTAGCAACGAGTTGTTCCTGCGGCCATCCCAGCTATGTTGGGTTGTCAACAAACAGAACCTCTCGCCAAGGGATACTACCCTCGCACCAGGTAGTATCGTCATCAATGGTGCAACCTCACAATTTTTTCTTCTTCTTAGATCATTCAAATAAAAGACATTTTAAGCTCTGTTCCCATCCCTTGAGAACCCTGAGTGTTAGAACATTGCAGGTCGAGATGATTCCTGCTGTTTTTTTCATCTGCTGTGAAGCTTCAGTGATGTTCTGTGAGTGAGAAGCAGCCGATCGGAGCATGTAAGTCTTTATCATGAGGCTGAAATTGCATTCCTTTCATGCCTTTTGAGTTTGACTTGGCAGAATATGAGCAGATGATTTGGAGAGAGAATAACAGAAAGTTCTACACACACACACACACACACACACACACACACACACACACACACACACACAGCTTTCATCAGATACGTTTGTTTTGTAGCTGACACTTTTCTGTAACAGTGAGTCATGATTCAGTCAAGTGAACACTGTGATATGACAAAAAAGTGTTATGATTGGGGGCGTGTCCATACATTTCGGACTTGGGGTGGCAAAGGAGGGGCGGAGTTTACACCAGAGTATACATCACTTAAAAATCACATACTGTACTTTCAGAATATCTGATTTGATCCTTAATGTATAATCAAAACACCAACACACAGCTCCACCCTGGCCACACCCTAATCACTGTTACAGCTCCACCCTGGCCACACCTTAATCACTGTTACAGCTCCACCCTGACCACACCCTAATCACTGTTACAGCTCCACCTTGGTCACATCCTAATCATTGTTACAGCTCCACCTTGGCCACACCCTCATCATTACTACAGCTTCGCCTTGGCCACACCCTAATCACTGTTACAGCTCTGCCTTGGCCACACCCTAATCATTACTACAGCTCCGCCTTGACCACACCCTAATCATTACTACAGTTTTGCCTTGGCCACACCCTAATCACTGTTACACCTCTGCCTTGGCCACACCCTAATCATACTTCCAGCTCCAGGATGAATAAAAGTCCTGATTTACATGATGCTCTTTTTTCATATCAACACAAAAACCTCTCCAGCCAGCATTTTTTCTAGAAATGAGTGATGTTGACTTTTCTTGCTGTGCTTCTGGTGCAGTGTCAGTATTCACCATCTCTAACCACACACACACACACACACACACACACACACACACACAGAGAGAGAGGAATGAATTCTAATGAGAGAGAGAGAGAGAGAGAGAGAGAGAGAGAGAGAGATTTCCTTTCCATTATTCATCAGCTAATCTGAATGCAGCAGCTCCAGCAGGGGGAGGTGTTGCAGTGGCTGATTGGTGCAGAAACGTCAGCAGAAAGACAGAAAAGACAGACAGAGAGAGAGGCAGACAGAGAGAGAGAGAGAGAGACATCGTGTGTGATGTTTTTTGGATTTCATGCTGAAACATGACTGAAGAGCTGCTTTATCAGTTCTGCTATCTATCTATCTATCTATCTATCTATCTATCTATCTATCTATCTATCTATCTATCTATCTATCTATCTATCTATCTATCTATTAACTCATGCCAATAGAGCTGAGTCCATATACGGAAATATTCAAATCGGAAAAAGGAAGTCACTGGGATTTATTCAAATTCAAAACATCATGTACATTTATACACATTTTGTCCTCCAGGTTACTCACATGGGCTTTAAAAAGTGAAAGATGAAATAAAGAAATAAGGAATATGATGTAAGGAAAATGTGACAGAACAGTGAAGAAAGAAAGAAAGAAAGAAAGAAAGAAAGAAAGAAAGAAAGAAAGAAAGAGAAAATCAAGTAGGAAAGACAACAGAGAATTTTTAAAGAAGGAAACAAGAAAAGTGATTGAGAAAAAAGAAATAAAGACACACACACACACACACACACACACACACACACACAGCTGATTAACTTTAATGTACATTTGATCGGCTCATAAATAATGCACCAACATGGCGATCTTAAAGTTAATATACAGCAGCATGACAAACGACCTGACGAACAGGAATCTATTAAAGTGTGTGTGTGTGTGTGTGTGTGTGTGTGTGTGTGTGTGTGTGTGTGTGTGTGTGTGTTTTCATGGTTCCTCTGGGAACTGAGTCACATTTTTTAAAAAACCTTCACACTCAACTGTAGGCAAATCAAAAACCATTCAAATCAAACTGGCAGAAAATGAACTGTGAGTAGATGAGTCGAGTGTCTCGGTTCCTGTAATGTTCCTGTAATGTTCCTGTCTCGGTTCCTGTAATGTTCCTGTCTCGGTTCCTGTAATGTTCCTGTAATGTTCCTGTCTCCTGTCATGTTTGTGACAGAGTAAAAGGTACACCTGAATGAAATGGAGGAGTGCAGGGTTCTGTGGTGTTCATGCTGAACGTGTGACAGCGCTGTGTGATAAAGAGCTGCTTCAGTGGTTTTTCAGCACTGAGTCACGGTGATGAATCTGAATCACGTCTCAGCCACGCTGGATCATCAGAGCAACTTGACCAACGTTTCATCCTTCAGGTCCCAAATGCTGACTGATCTTCAACAATCATCTCCTCAGGTTATACTGTGGGGGGTTAAATCCTAACCCTCACCCCCTCACCCCACCCCACCCCCAGGTTCAGTAATGATGACTCGGCATTCTGCAGTATGAGGAAAAAGATAGAAAGAACAATGTAAAGTTTGTTTTTGTTTATCCTTCATCATCTTTCCCATTTCCCCCTTCACTTTCCTTATATGGTCAGTGTTTCCTGTTCTGGTTTCCCTGTTGCTATGGAAGTTAATTAGTCTCACCTGTTACTGCTTTCTCATTGGTCAGTGTGTTTGTAATCACAAGCTGGTGAAGTGGTGTGTGTGTGTGTGTGTGTGTGTGTGTGTATATATATATATATATATATATATATATATATATATATACAGGGTGCGATTTGTCAAAAAACCAGAAGGGGGGATGTTTTTTTTTTTTAAATCATGAAACGTCACAAAATTAAGGTAACAATAGGCTAACAGCTCAATAACATCCGATGATATCAAATGAATAACACTAAATGAAAACAAACACTAAACCAGAGATAGTAAATTCATCTTCCTCTCTCTCTGACTAAATACACGAACACTAACACAACAAAGTTCGCATTGCTTGTCGCGTTGCTGTGATGTTTCTCTCCCTCCGGATTAAATGGACAGTGACTCGAAAATCACTAAAATACATGAATATTAAATGAACAGTTTGCTCTGATGGCGCAGTTCACATTGTGCGCAGCTTTCCGATTTAAACTTTTTTTTTCTCATCCTTATACTTCCTGTTTCATGGACTGTGACGGATTTGCTTATTTAGTAATTTTAATACAGAATTTACTTTGAAATTATAATCAGACACTCCAACGCCCCCCCTAAAAAAAAAAATCGGCCGTGAAAAAGGCGGCATCCACCAAAAGGCGCGCTGTTTGCATCCCTGCATAGAACGCAAATATATTGTTATTATCTACAATGTATCTATTTGCTGGGGACGTTCGTGAACATCAAAGCTGCCACTTCGGGTCATTTTGAAAGTGAGTGCAATGTAGACCATAGAAAACTGTGTCACAACATGCCTGTCATGTCAACTTTTTTTTTGGTTTGTTTGTTTTATTGACGGGGTTGTCCCCGAGGATTTTTTTTCAGCAGAGATAAAAACCAGAGGGGGGGATGATCCCCCCCAGCAAATTGCACCCAGTATATATATATAAACCATCATGAGTTACGGGAGATGTTCTCCTGTATCTTCTGCTCAGCTGTGAACTTCTCAGCACCGTGACGGCGCACCGTTTCCCTGTCTGACCCGTGCTGCCCGCTGAGATGAACCGTGCCATGATGTGAGCTCCGTGTTCTCACTGTGACACACAAACACACCTGAAATGCCACAGAGTGTTTCATGTGGAGAGGAAGTGTGTAGACACGAGACACTCGGCTTCTGAAGGAGACGCTGACATGAGCTACTGAGAAACAGGAAACAGCACTGTTCAGAGTGTAGATTCTGTGGACTCTGATTGGTCAGAAGGTGTTGATTAATTCTCTCCAACAGCTGTAATGCAGGTTTATATTAATGCACTTGTTCTGATATGTTATCTTTCCATAGTAACGGCTCATCACTTGGCGGACAATCCGCATGTACAGATTTTAAAAATCATTGATGCGGTGAAATTTCCTGTGAGGAGAAATGTGTTGATGTGACACTGATGGAAGGAGTCTCCAGTGTCAGCACTTCGTAACAGTCAGTATTATACAGTATATAACTCTATATGTTGTTTACCTGGGAGCTACTTCGCTAACTGTAACTTTGATTTCTAGCGAGAAATTAATTTCATGCATGAGTTAGCTGACTGGCTAACAGTGTTTAGGTACACCGAGGGTCCATTACAAGTTATAATATTTTTTAAAATTGTAAAATGCATAGATTAGGTGGCTAGCTGACCAACTCATGCTAATAACGCTATAAAAGGAAGCTAATAGAAATTCCACGCTGTGTGTCAGAGAGGAAATACGGGAATAGAAAAGTCTGCCATGAGACACTGCGTTAAAAAAAGAAAGACGAAATGGTGACATTGAAGTAAAACACAAATTACAGAAAAGAAAAATCTGTTTTCAGAGTTAATAAAAGAGAAAAACAAATCAGTGCTGATGATGTAAGATGTCACGGAGTGTTTTCATCCAGGAAAATATGAGGAAAAACACGAATAAAAGGTTTTGAGTTGATGAATAAAAAGCTGATCTGGACATGATGCTTACAGAGTTTATATAATCTGGGCTGTGAGTCATCGCGTGTCCCCGTCTGTAAAATAACGATTTGTCACCGCGCTAAATATAACAATCAGAGGCTATAAATGGAGCGTGACGTACGCGAGGATCAGCGTGACGCTGCAGGATCAAACATGCACTAAATAAACTCTTTAACTCGCTAATGTGTGAACGGATTAGCACAAAAATCTGCCATTCTGCTTCATCTGACTCGAAAATATCCAAGCGCCTGAAAAGGAACTTGGATTTTTACGTTCAGAGGAAGCAGCATGGAGGTCACTGATATGGTTACCATAGTAACAGCATTAGCATGCAGAAGTTCTGAAAGGGCATGTTAGTGTTTATCCACTTTTATTTATTTGTCTGAGAAATCCTTAAATGTCCTTCTGTGCAAAAAAAAAGTTTATTTAATTACAGGACAGATTAAAACCAGTTTACTTCAAGCTTCCTGTTTACACAACCAGTCTATTGTTATGCTAGTCTGTGTCTTAGCCTGTTTACTGAGATGCTAGTCTGTGTGTTAGCCTGTTTATTCTGACGCTAGTCTGTGTGTTAGCCTGTTTATTCTGACGCTAGTCTGTGTGTTAGCCTGTTTATTCTGACGCTAGTCTGTGTGTTAGCCTGTTTATTCTGACGCTAGTCTGTGTGTTAGCCTGTTTCCTGTGATGCTAGTCTGTGTTTTAACCTGTTTATTGTTATGCTAGTTTGTGGTTTAGCCTGTTTATGGTGAGGCTAGTCTGTGTGTTAGCCTGTTTACTCTGACGCTAGTCTGTGTGTTAGCCTGTTTATTCTGACGCTAGTCTGTGTGTTAGCCTGTTTATTCTGACGCTAGTCTGTGTGTTAGCCTGTTTATTCTGACGCTAGTCTGTGTGTTAGCCTGTTTATTCTGACGCCAGTCTGTGTGTTAGCCTGTTTATTCTGACGCTAGTCTGTGTATTAGCCTGTTTACTCTGATGCCAGTCTGTGTGTTAGCCTGTTTACTCTGACGCTAGTCTGTGTGTTAGCCTGTTTATTCTGATGCCAGTCTGTGTATTAGCCTGTTTACTCTGACGCTAGTCTGTGTGTTAGCCTGTTTATTCTGATGCCAGTCTGTGTGTTAGCCTGTTTACTCTGACGCTAGTCTGTGTGTTAGCCTGTTTATGGTGAGGCTAGTCTGTGTGTTAGCCTGTTTACTCTGACGCTAGTCTGTGTGTTAGCCTGTTTATTCTGACGCTAGTCTGTGTGTTAGCCTGTTTATGGTGAGGCTAGTCTGTGTGTTAGCCTGTTTATTCTGACGCTAGTCTGTGTGTTAGCCTGTTTATTCTGACGCTAGTCTGTGTGTTAGCCTGTTTATTCTGACGCTAGTCTGTGTGTTAGCCTGTTTATTCTGACGCTAGTCTGTGTGTTAGCCTGTTTATTCTGACGCCAGTCTGTGTGTTAGCCTGTTTATTCTGACGCTAGTCTGTGTATTAGCCTGTTTACTCTGACGCTAGTCTGTGTGTTAGCCTGTTTATTCTGATGCCAGTCTGTGTATTAGCCTGTTTACTCTGACGCTAGTCTGTGTGTTAGCCTGTTTATTCTGATGCCAGTCTGTGTATTAGCCTGTTTACTCTGACGCTAGTCTGTGTGTTAGCCTGTTTATTCTGATGCCAGTCTGTGTTAGCCTGTTTACTCTGACGCTAGTCTGTGTGTTAGCCTGTTTATTCTGACGCTAGTCTGTGTGTTAGCCTGTTTATTCTGACGCTAGTCTGTGTGTTAGCCTGTTTATTCTGATGCTAGTCTGTGTGTTAGCCTGTTTATTCTGACGCCAGTCTGTGTGTTAGCCTGTTTATTCTGACGCTAGTCTGTGTGTTAGCCTGTTTATTCTGACGCCAGTCTGTGTGTTAGCCTGTTTATTCTGATGCCAGTCTGTGTGTTAGCCTGTTTACTCTGACGCCAGTCTGTGTTTTAGCCTGTTTATTCTGACGCTAGTCTGTGTGTTAGCCTGTTTATTCTGATGCCAGTCTGTGTGTTAGCCTGTTTACTCTGACGCTAGTCTGTGTTTTAGCCTGTTTATTCTGACGCTAGTCTGTGTGTTAGCCTGTTTATTCTGATGCCAGTCTGTGTGTTAGCCTGTTTACTCTGACGCTAGTCTGTGTGTTAGCCTGTTTATTCTGACGCTAGTCTGTGTGTTAGCCTGTTTATTCCGACGCCAGTCTGTGTGTTAGCCTGTTTCCTGTGATGCTAGTCTGTGTTTTAACCTGTTTATTGTTATGCTAGTTTGTGGTTTAGCCTGTTTATGGTGAGGCTAGTCTGTGTGTTAGCCTGTTTACTCTGACGCTAGTCTGTGTGTTAGCCTGTTTATTCTGACGCTAGTCTGTGTGTTAGCCTGTTTATTCTGACGCTAGTCTGTGTGTTAGCCTATTTATTCTGACGCTAGTCTGTGTGTTAGCCTGTTTATTCTGACGCCAGTCTGTGTGTTAGCCTGTTTAATCTGACGCCAGTCTGTGTGTTAGCCTGTTTACTCTGACGCCAGTCTGTCTGTTAGCCTGTTTACTCTGACGCCAGTCTGTGTATTAGCCTGTTTACTCTGACGCCAGTCTGTGTGTTAGCCTGTTTATTCTGACGCTAGTCTGTGTGTTAGCCTGTTTACTCTGATGCCAGTCTGTGTGTTAGCCTGTTTATTCTGACGCTAGTCTGTGTGTTAGCCTGTTTATTCTGACGCCAGTCTGTGTGTTAGCCTGTTTATTCTGACGCTAGTCTGTGTGTTAGCCTGTTTACTCTGATGCTAGTCTGTGTGTTAGCCTGTTTATTCTGACGCTAGTCTGTGTGTTAGCCTGTTTATTCTGACGCTAGTCTGTGTGTTAGCCTGTTTATTCTGATGCTAGTCTGTGTGTTAGCCTGTTTATTCTGACGCTAGTCTGTGTGTTAGCCTGTTTACTCTGACGCTAGTCTGTGTGTTAGCCTGTTTATTCTGACGCTAGTCTGTGTGTTAGCCTGTTTATTCTGACGCCAGTCTGTGTGTTAGCCTGTTTATTCTGACGCTAGTCTGTGTATTAGCCTGTTTACTCTGACGCTAGTCTGTGTGTTAGCCTGTTTATTCTGATGCCAGTCTGTGTATTAGCCTGTTTACTCTGACGCTAGTCTGTGTGTTAGCCTGTTTATTCTGATGCCAGTCTGTGTATTAGCCTGTTTACTCTGACGCTAGTCTGTGTGTTAGCCTGTTTATTCTGATGCCAGTCTGTGTTAGCCTGTTTACTCTGACGCTAGTCTGTGTGTTAGCCTGTTTATTCTGACGCTAGTCTGTGTGTTAGCCTGTTTATTCTGACGCTAGTCTGTGTGTTAGCCTGTTTATTCTGATGCTAGTCTGTGTGTTAGCCTGTTTATTCTGACGCCAGTCTGTGTGTTAGCCTGTTTATTCTGACGCTAGTCTGTGTGTTAGCCTGTTTATTCTGACGCCAGTCTGTGTGTTAGCCTGTTTATTCTGATGCCAGTCTGTGTGTTAGCCTGTTTACTCTGACGCCAGTCTGTGTTTTAGCCTGTTTATTCTGACGCTAGTCTGTGTGTTAGCCTGTTTATTCTGATGCCAGTCTGTGTGTTAGCCTGTTTACTCTGACGCTAGTCTGTGTTTTAGCCTGTTTATTCTGACGCTAGTCTGTGTGTTAGCCTGTTTACTCTGACGCTAGTCTGTGTGTTAGCCTGTTTATTCTGACGCTAGTCTGTGTGTTAGCCTGTTTATTCCGACGCCAGTCTGTGTGTTAGCCTGTTTCCTGTGATGCTAGTCTGTGTTTTAACCTGTTTATTGTTATGCTAGTTTGTGGTTTAGCCTGTTTATGGTGAGGCTAGTCTGTGTGTTAGCCTGTTTACTCTGACGCTAGTCTGTGTGTTAGCCTGTTTATTCTGACGCTAGTCTGTGTGTTAGCCTGTTTATTCTGACGCTAGTCTGTGTGTTAGCCTGTTTATTCTGACGCTAGTCTGTGTGTTAGCCTGTTTATTCTGACGCCAGTCTGTGTGTTAGCCTGTTTATTCTGACGCCAGTCTGTGTGTTAGCCTGTTTACTCTGACGCCAGTCTGTCTGTTAGCCTGTTTACTCTGACGCCAGTCTGTGTATTAGCCTGTTTACTCTGACGCCAGTCTGTGTGTTAGCCTGTTTATTCTGACGCTAGTCTGTGTTAGCCTGTTTACTCTGATGCCAGTCTGTGTGTTAGCCTGTTTATTCTGACGCTAGTCTGTGTGTTAGCCTGTTTATTCTGACGCCAGTCTGTGTGTTAGCCTGTTTATTCTGACGCTAGTCTGTGTGTTAGCCTGTTTACTCTGATGCTAGTCTGTGTGTTAGCCTGTTTATTCTGACGCTAGTCTGTGTGTTAGCCTGTTTATTCTGACGCTAGTCTGTGTGTTAGCCTGTTTATTCTGATGCTAGTCTGTGTGTTAGCCTGTTTATTCTGACGCTAGTCTGTGTGTTAGCCTGTTTACTCTGACGCTAGTCTGTGTGTTAGCCTGTTTATTCTGACGCTAGTCTGTGTGTTAGCCTGTTTATTCTGACGCTAGTCTGTGTGTTAGCCTGTTTATTCTGACGCTAGTCTGTGTGTTAGCCTGTTTACTCTGATGCTAGTCTGTGTGTTAGCCTGTTTATTCTGACGCCAGTCTGTGTGTTAGCCTGTTTACACTGACGCTAGTCTGTGTGTTAGCCTGTTTATTCTGACGCTAGTCTGTGTGTTAGCCTGTTTATTCTGACGCTAGTCTGTGTGTTAGCCTGTTTATTCTGACGCTAGTCTGTGTGTTAGCCTGTTTATTCTGACGCTAGTCTGTGTGTTAGCCTGTTTATTCTGATGCCAGTCTGTGTGTTAGCCTGTTTATTCTGATGCTAGTCTGTGTGTTAGCCTGTTTATTCTGACGCCAGTCTGTGTGTTAGCCTGTTTACACTGACGCTAGTCTGTGTGTTAGCCTGTTTATTCTGACGCTAGTCTGTGTGTTAGCCTGTGTACTGTGACGCTAGTTTGTGTTTTAGCCTGTTTACTGTGATGGTAGTGTAATGTTTTGAGGAAAATCAGAGACAGTGCCATTTTAAAATAAACTCCAGTGACAGAGGTGAGAAGTTGTTGTGTCCTGTTAGTGAAGCTCACTGTTAGTTCACTAAACCCTTTTCATTCTCGTATTCTGGCTTTTCGCAGATTTATAATTAAATGCTGAGAAAATGGAGATGGTCACAGTGACGTGAATAAAACTTTAGATGATGGAGTGTCAGGAAATCTCGGCTCTTCTCTGTGTACTTCGTTATTCACTGCAGTCAATCGTCTGATCACTGACTCGTGTGTCAGGGGAAGCGCAGGAGTCTCTTCTGTTTCTACAACATTCTTTATTTTCCCTGCATTAATATCAGAGTGACACGTTATCAATAAACTCACGGTGAAGGTTCAGCATCAGACTGTGACCTTCAGCTCATCCATACAACACACTCTGGATTCTGTTTTTGTTTGTTTGTTTGTTTGTTTGTTTATAGAAATGTGTAGAAGTAAGTTATTATAGTAGTAGGATACAATGCAATTCTGGACTCTGATTGGTCAGAAGGTGTTGATTAATTCTCTATAACAGTAGCTCTGACTGTAGTGCAGGTTTATATTAATGTGCTCATTTGACATCAGACATCATCGTTTCTATACATAGTTTTCACATGACGTCACAGAGTCGGGGATTCCCTAGTGGCGGCCATCTTGCGAGTCAAGCTTACCGTACGGGTCACTGAGCACACATTGTAACGCGCGAGTACAAAGTCTTCAAAAGAACCCAAGCAGGCTATTTAAAGCTAGCAATGGTGCACACCTGTTGTATTCACGGCTGTCGTAATAGGTCAGATGATGACGTCAAGCGGAGCTTTTATGGAATTCCCACTGTATGGGAGCACGAAGGTGAGCAAACAAAGAAACTCAGCATACAAAGGAGAAATCTGTGGCTTGCGAGAATCAACCGCAAGGATTATCAGCCTTCCAAACACAGCAAAGTCTGCTCCGATCATTTTATAAGTGGTAAGTTGTTTAAATAAACAATCAATTGTGTTTAAGTTTGGTTTTGGAAACCAAAACATTGTGTAAACAATCTCTGGAGAATGCCTAACTGGAACCGCTGAGTGTACGTTTACATTGTAATGTACACTTAATATCGCTCGGTACAAGGCTGCAAACATATGATTATTACTGGCCTATAAATTGTCATATTTATCATAACAAACACAAAATGTAACAAGCCTGCATACCAGTTAATTATATTACAAAGTTTATACTGACATGGTACTGTAATACCACTAATGGATGTAAAATTTGTCTTAAATCAACTCGATATTATACACACATATATTTATATGCAGTGTTGAGAGCTCTAAAATTCCAATGTTTACATACCTTGGCTGTAATCAGGACACGACTGTCACTTGTTTTTATATGGTGGACTTCACGGACCCAGCCACAGACAAAATAATTGTATGACTCCAGCGACTTGTATGCTTTGAGGTCGTCAAGTGTGTAGGCGCTTTTACTATTCATGAAATAGTTCACAATATCAGGGTACGATATGGATGGCAGCCCTGCATAGTCACTTGAAAATGCTTCTTTGTCCACTTCGTAGGGGTCAATTCCCCCAATCAAGCCCAGTTTGGCTGCATACCGTTGTCGTGAGATGTTGTCCAATGTATCTATATACTTCCGTTTGCTTGATTTTGCCGACATTGAGCTTTATTTTAGAAAACTGACTATATAACTTCATAAATTCGTCCAAGATAACGTAGCCGGTAATGGCGATGGTCCGTTTTGTTTGCCCCACAAGATGGCGGCTGGAGGGCGTTCCCCGGAATGCCGTGACGTCAGTGAAAACTATCTATAGCAACAGTGTGTATGATGAAGCATTCTTCTTCTTGTTGTTAATAATAATAATAATAATAATAATAATAATAATTCTCAGTCCACAGTTACTCAGCTCTGGAATTAAATGAAATCCCTCCTCACCTGTTTTAGATAAATGTGTTAAATCAATAAATAAATTTTGGTGTAAGTGTGAGGTGAGAAGAGGCGCGTGAGAGACTTCATGCTCTCTGTACGAGTTCACAGGCCATCACACCTCCTACACTGAGCACTCACATCTGTCCTCACATGAACAATAAATGACGGACGACCCAGAAAGGACGAGGAGAAGAAAAAAACTCTGAAAATCCATCAAACAAAAAAGAAGTCATTTTCGTGTTTATTATATTTGAGTTAATGTTTTGCGGATTCTACAGAAGCGTACAGTGAGAAACTAGCGTGAGGTTCGAACAGTGAGACACCCAGCACACATCTCCATCTGGACATGTTCTCAAAGCACACACGGGTGTAACGAACACAGAGTTCCAGGGCCCCCCCACACACACACACCATATTGAACAACATTTCCCATGATGCTGAGTGTCACTGCAGCTGCTGAACAGGAACAGTGTCAGTGATTCCGGTGAGACGGATTTGTGGAAGAAAAACTCGAACCCAAAGCTTTTTATTTTTCATCTGTCACTTTCACACACTGCAGTAGAAAAACATTCCAGTTCCGTTACACTTTCCACATGACAGTTTAACTCCTTCAACTGAACAATTTCACAAAGACAGAAACTTCATCAGCTCTTAGATGTTTTTACAGAGACGTCATGTGAACCATCTCAGGGATCACGTGTGAAATTTACACCTCACTACCCGTGTACTGCTTTTATAGCAATAGGATCTTTTAAGGGTTCTTAAAGGGTTTTAGTGTGTGTTTGTTTCTGTGTTTTTCTATATTGTATTTGTGTGTGAATGTGTGTATACAATCACTGGCCACTTTATTAGGAACACCCCCGCACCCTCCTGCAGCTGTTTCCTGCAGTTCTGTAATCAGCCGATCCCTCGACAGCAGCACGATGCGTCAAATCCCACAGATACAAATCAAGAGCTTCAGTTAATGTTTACAATGTTCAAACATCAGAACGGGAAAAATTGTGATCTCACAGTGAAGTGTGACTTTCTTTCTGTCACTGTGGTATGGGTGTTGGTTTGATCCAGATGGACTGGTTTGAATATTTCAGAAGCTGCTGATCTCCTTCCTGGGGTTTTCACACACAACAGTCTCTAGAGTTTACACAGAATGGTGCAGAAAACAGATCTTTCCATCATAGAACGCTCCATTACCCAGTTTAACATGATATTAAATCTAGGAGGGGCTTGAATGTCACCTTTACCGGTTCCGGATTTTTCGTCGAACCAGTCAGTTAGGGTGTCACCTATGCGGACAGCGCTGGTGGTATCTGAATAGAAGGCTTGGAAGATGCTGATGTACTTCTTAGGGAATCCGTAATGTTGGAGGGCAGACCAGATGTATTGGCGATCAACAGAGTCAAAAGCTGCCTTGAAGTCAATGAAGTTGATGTATAATAAGAGGTTATATTCCAAGGCTTGCTCTATTATGATCCGGAGCACGAACAGCTGATCTGTACAGGATCTACCTTTTCTGAAGCACATTGATTCTCTCGCAGCAGGGACTCAGTACCATCTGACAGTCTATTATGATCATCTGAAACAGCTTAGAAACAGTACAACGTAGTGTGATACCGCTGTTGTTCTCACAGTACGACGCGTCGCCCTTTTTTCCAATCTTAGTGATGACACCCTTGAGCCAGTCGGAAGGCACTTTCTCAAGATTCCAGACTTTCTCAAAAAGTGGAGTTAGTAGATCTAAAGATGCCTCACCACCAGAGCGCAGCTCTTCATTGCTGATCTGGTCAATGCCGCTCGCTTTGTGATTGCGGAGTCGTGCTAGAGCTTTCCGAATCTCCTTGTGTGTTGGAGGGTACATAGGGAGGTCAAGGAAGAAGTCATCTAGGACAGGATCGGCAGGGGGAACTGATGTTTGTGCAACGGCAGGGGGGTTTAACAGGTCTTCGAAGTACTCTTTCCACCTAGCAAGTTTTCCATGCTGAGACATGATGAGGTTCCCGTTTTTGTCCCTTACGGCAGTAGAGGGGTTCTTTTTCTTCTTGCCACTGAGAACTTTGATATTCTGCCAGACCTCTCGTTGGTTACCTGAGTCTGCTGTGTCCTGAAGCTTCTTAGCTATGCCAGTTGCCCATTTCTCGTCATCGTTCTTAATGCTCTTCTTGATGAGTTTATTAACCCTTGAGTACCATAGGCATGTAGCATTTGATGGTCTCAACTTCTTCAGTTCATTGCGCTGTTCGATTAAGCGCAGAGTATCTATAGACAGATGTTGATCACGATATTTTTTGGGCCTTTTCCCAAGAGTTTTGTGAGAGGCTGCATAGTAGGCATTCACGGTCCCAGGCAAGACGTCTTCTATGGATGCGTCACAAGAAGGACTTACAGAGTGTCGACGAAGGGACTGATGGAAATCATCCACATTTTCTCCTGACCGGAGGAGTTCAAGTTTGGGTAGGGAGGGTCATTTCTGTTGCCTGTTACTTGAAAGCTTCAGACGAAGTCAACAGCGCACAAGGAAGTGGGTGGTGTTGATGTCTGCTCCACGAAAGCTTCTGACATCTAGCAAAGAACGCTTCCAACGCTTGTTGATGCAGATACGATCTATTTGGGTGTACAGGTCACCTTTTGGAGACAACCAGGTTGCTTTATGAATATTCTTGTCCTCAAAGAGGGTCCCACTGATGACATATTGCTGTAGGGCACAGAAGTCAAGAAAGCGGATGCTGTTATCATTGTTCTCCTGATGGAAAGAGTGCTTGCCGATAGTGTTTGGCCATGGGTCAGAGTCGATACCGACACAGGCGTTGAAGTCTCCCAATAAGATGCAGATGTCATTGCACGGCAGGGCATGGTGTATTCTTTCTAGGTCGATGTAGAACTTCTCTTTCTCCCTGTCCTCTGCAACCTCAGTCGGGGCATAAACAACCACAATTGTGATGTTGACCTGACGACTGAAGAATCTGGCTGTTAAGATTCTGTCTGAGAATGGTGTATATGAGATGAGAGAGCTCAGAAGGTCTTTTGATATGAGCAGTCCTACGCCATGTTCCTTTCTGCCAGAGGTGCCGGAGTATATTAGAAGTGATTCATTCCCAAGAAGATGTTCTCCACTGTGCAGCATGCGGATCTTTGTAATAACTAGAATATCAAGATCATTATCTTCGAAGGTGTGCTGCAGTTGGTAGAGCTTGCTGGAATTGCTGACCAAAGATGTAACATTCCAAGTTGCTATAGAAAGGGCCTTTTTAGACAGGCGGATTCCTGGATGTCTTTTATTAAGCTCAATGGCAGAGTAAGAGGTGGAAATGGGTGATCTTTTCTGGTTTCTTGGGACAGAAGGTCTTGTGGGATGGATGGTTGGATTGTTGATACTACCAGGATTGGTAGCGTGTTGGTGGTTTTGACATTGTGCTGACAATGTCCTGAAGGCTTTGGCTGTGAGCAGTCATAAGAGATAGCGTCCCCCTCAAAGCAACACTACCATTTCGTAGGTTGGATGTCATGCGAGTTTCGGTAGCTAAATGAGTTTTTACAGGGCAGAGTAGCTAACCCTGTGCCAAACCCCCAACCTGGAGGACCAGGGAATCAGTCTTTGTCTGGCCTCTACCCTTCAACCAATCCGGCATGGGAGGCCCTATCAGGAGTCATAGACTCCAGCCAGTGCAGCTCTAGGGGTCACAGAAGCACACAAGCAGCCTCACCACAACAAGGTGCCGATTCCACTGAGGCTAAAGGCTTCCTATTCCAAAAGCACCGTAGTTCGCGTCACCTAGCAGTGCATATCTCTGACCTCAACTACGCAGATGATATTGCTGTTCTTGACAGTTCTAAAAATGGGCTGCAAGAGGCCACCACCAAGATCTCTGACTTTGGAAGAGAAGCAGGTCTCCGAATTAATGACAAGAAGACCCAAACTATGACCATCGGGAATTTCACAATCAACGCCCCTTTCCTGAAGACAAGATGCTAGAACTCACGATAAATGGCAAACCTCTGGCACAAGTGAACCATTTCAGATATCTTGGTTCTATAATTTCGAGTGATGGCTCCTTAGATAGAGAACTCAACACAAGGATCGGGCAAGCCTCCGGCGTCTTTAATTCTTTGAATAACATCTGGCATCATTCCTGGATCTCTATTGACACCAAGGTTAAGATCTTTGAAGGTGATATCCTGCCTATCCTTCTGTATGGCTGTCAGACTTGGGCTCTGAAACAGTGGCAACAGGACTGTCTAGAGGTTTTCCAGAATTCATGTCTCCGACAAATTTTACGACTTCGCTGGTATGACTTCACGCCTAACAGCGAGCTGAGAGTAAAGACTGGTTGTCTACAGCTAAGCCTGAGTATTGCCTTACTTCGCCTACGTTATCTGGGACACGTAGCATGCATGGACAGCGCAAGAATACCCAGGTACCTGCTCAGCTGGAGACCATCCCATGGGATACGCTCTGTGGGTCGTCCTCGTGGATCCATAATCCGCTTGTTAGAAGAAGATGTTAAATCCCTTCTTGGCGAGGACCAAGATCTTCTTACAGCATGCCAGTTGGCATCGGATAGAAAAGTCTGGAGAAATTTCCTAAACCTCTTTATACGTGAGCAGGCAGACTCTGGGTGACCCAGAGTGACCTTACCAAGGCAAGGCAAGGCAAGGTGGTGCAGAAAACAAAAAAACGCTGAGTGAGTGAGCGACAGTTCTGTGGGTGGAAACTAACGCCTTGTTGATAAGAGAGGGTCAGAGACAGAAAATGGACAGATTGGTTCGAGCTGCCAGGAAGGAAGGATATAGTAACTCATATAATCACTCTTTACAACCGTGGTGAGCAGAAAAGCATCTCAGCATGCAACAGCAGACAGAAGAACACATTGGGTTCCACTCCTGCAGCCAAGAACAGGGAGCTTAGAACCAAGAACACGTTCCTATTAAAGTGGCCGGGGAGTGTGTGTGTGTGAGGGAGAGAGAGGGAGAGAGAGAGAGAGAGAGAGAGAGAGAGTTATTCATCTCTCCTCCTCAGTGTGTGAAAATTGGGAATGTAGGCCAACACTCGTGTGTGTGTGTGTGTGTGTGTGTGTGTGTGTGTGTGTGTGTGTGTGTGTGGTGTGTGTGTGTGTGTGTGAGTGAACCAGTTTTATTTTGTGCTCTATAACACACTTTGTATACATCATACTGCAGTTTTGGGTGGTGCTCATCCATCACACAAAAATACTGGCACCCAGTAAAGCAATGCAATTTTTAAAAAAAAAATTGTTTACCCAGTTTTTTTTGTTGGTGTTGTTGTTGTTGTTTTTTTTTAAACAAAGAAGTGTCAGATAAACAGAAAAAGTGTCAGAAAAAAAACATGTAATACAAATTTTATACCAGAAAGATCAAAAAAAGAAAAACAATGAATGAAAATATAATATAAATGTACAGCATGCTAAAGTATATAGTTTTGAATGAAAATCTCATCTCATTATCTGTAGCCGCTTTATCCTGTTCTACAGGGTCGCAGGCAAGCTGGAGCCTATCCCAGCTGACTACGGGCGAAAGGCGGGGTTCACCCTGGACAAGTCGCCAGGTCATCACAGGGCTGACACATAGACACAGACAACCATTCACACTCACATTCACACCTACGCTCAATTTAGAGTCACCAGTTAACCTAACCTGCATGTCTTTGGACTGTGGGGGAAACCGGAGCACCCGGAGGAAACCCACGCGGACACGGGGAGAACATGCAAACTCCGCACAGAAAGGCCCTCGCCGGCCACGGGGCTCGAACCCAGGACCTTCTTGCTGTGAGGCGACAGCGCTAACCACTACACCACCGTGCCGCCTGAATGAAAATTTTTAATCCAATAAATAATTATATATAAAATATATTGATTGAAAAAGGTGTTACACAGCCCTGTGATGACCTGGCGACTTGTCCAGGGTGTACCCCGCCTTTCGCCCGTAGTCAGCTGGGATAGGCTCCAGCTTGCCTGCGACCCTGTAGAAGGATAAAGCGGCTAGAGATAATGAGATGAGATGAGATGAAAGGTGTTACACCTCATTAGTAAACCTCTAATGGACTTTTTTTATTGTATTCAAAACAGTGAAAGTAGAGCATATATATATATATATATATATATAATGTAATCTGCATAAACACACACACACACACTCTATAAATCTTTATTTTTTAAATCATAATATGTAATCTCATTCTGCACTCTGTTTTTTGTTGTTTTTTTTGTACTTTGCTCTGAGGACTCGGTGTCTGATGTTATAGATCATCGAGGAACAAGCTGCGTATAAAACAGCATGAAGAGCTTTAAAAACAAAGTCCTGTAAGTAAGAACATGTAATCCTCCATGACTCAGGACATCAGGAAAAGAGGAATGAGTTCTTATTAATTTGTTCGACTATGAAGCACACTTTGTCCCACCTGCAGCACTTATAGCTAGCAAGGAAGCAATAAATAAATAAATAAATATGTATTCACTTACTTATCTTCATGTAGAGGAGGGAGAATAAAATACAACACACACACACACACACACACACACGCTGTTGAGTAGAAACTTCTGCACTGAGGAACAGTGATGCAAATAAGTTTAGATATTACAAATAAATTAGCATTGTGGATGATATTCAAATTAGTGTTCTCTTAATTGACTCAAATTAGCTTTATAGGCTAAGTAAAATTAGCGTGTTTGTGAAAAATACTGTCCGTATTGGTGAGAGGATTGTGGGTAATGATCCTGCCTCCTGGTAGCGTGTTAGCCAGGTGTGTGTCTCTCTGGCTCCTCATTATCTGAGGTGTCAGTGGAGCTGATTTAATAACCATGTCCATGCTGCAGTGTTAGAGCTGGGGGGGGGGGGGGGGGGGGGGGCAGGTATAATCTCAGTCGAATCCAGAGCCCTGCTGCAGATTTCCCTGATGGAAAAGTGTGTTCTTTAACATCAGATTTCATCATGAGCGTAGCTTTAATGCTCCCATTAGTGCTGACGCGAGACAAATGAACGATCCTGACCCGCATAAACCAACTCACTGCCGACATCAACGCCCGATTACAGCACAGAGACACACAGACGTGGGTAATTACACCACGCAAAGGGGACAAAATGGAGGAAAAGTCAGGTGAGGAAAGTTTATGAATTATTAGCACTAAGCATTCTACCTTCCCCTGGATCAACCACCCATTTATTAACGAGGAGAAAACACACACACACACACACACACACACACACACACACACACACACACACACACACACTGTGGACAGGAGTGAACACGTGGGTGTGAAGCTGCAGCACCTTAAGGAATTCTGACCCTGTGTGTGTGTGTATGAGAGAAGCTAACAACAGTGAACACATTTTCTATACAAACATAAGGTTTATTCCATAAAGAATGCTACCTCCTACTTTTTATCCATTTATAGTTACATGTAGTTGAAGTTAGTTCCTGTTTCACTTGTATTATAGCAGCGATAAACTCATTTCCTCACCATCTTCTCAACAAAGTGGATTAAAAATGTTTTGATGTTTATCAAAGAGAAATAAACGTGTATAATTGTTAATGTGTTACCGTTTCAGGAAGGAGTCTCCAGTGTCAGTGCTGTGTAACAGTCAGAGGTATAGACATTTATAGACATCCTGCAACTTAAATGTGATTAGTGTTGTGGAAGTCTGTGTCTCTAAAGTAGCCAAAAAATATACTGACACGAAAGAAGTTGCCTTAAAATGCTTTTATTGCACAGAAACAATGCAAGTGTGAGTGATACTGGGAGAACACTGAGCTTTAAATTTATTCCATTAGTTTTTAAGTCTGGTCCCTTTTTGGGAGACCCACCCTAGGACCGCCCCCAGACCATCCCAAGCCAAAATGGCAGTTCCTGTTAAAATCATTGTAAAAGGACTTTTTCTTTGTTTGAAACACAGATTTGTGATTGGTTAAAACATATTTCCCAATATTTTTCAAAAGAAAACAGACATACTAGTATTTACCACATGGCCTTCTAAGGGTTTTACTACTTAATGATGAGTCTGTGTTTGTCACACAAAATGCCTTTACAGTGATAATCAGTGGTGGAGAACACAAGATGATCACATACACACAAGGTCCTCTAAACGTTTAAACTCAGTGTACTTCAGCTTAAAGGAGTTTGATGTTAAAATGCCGCCCAGGTATATCAAGCATACAGTCAGGCTAAATAATACAACAGTTTCACCATGCTCTCAAAAAACAATTGTAGCAAGCTAAAACCAGTGTGTGTGTGTGTGTGTGTGTGTGTGCACTCCCAGTGTGTGACTAGAGGTGTGAGACTCATAAAATATTGAAATGGGAGATCATTCTTTCTAAACTAGTCAACAATGGATCACAAAGGTAACTGCGGCTACAAAGACAGAAATCTTCACACCTTTTGGTGCCTCCAGAGACAGAAAGTTTACAGGAATCCCAACACATTCTGAAGCTCTAAACCACAAGCTACAGACAAAATTCTCTCACACTATAAATGGATAAAAATTATGATGTGTTGTTCGTTAATTAACAAAACTGTAATTGTTAGTAAATCACTGTGGTGTAAAAGGAATAAAACAGTCAGTGACATGCAGTTAGAGGAAAATAATCAACTTCAGTAGCTCCGCTTCATCACACCACTCTGCTGTTGATTATTTTCCTGTAACAGCAACACACACACACACACACACACACACACACACACACACACACACACACACACACACAGTTTATTACTTCATTATCAGTGTGTGTATGTTTTTCAAAACAAACAACTTCTACATAAAGAAATTAAAAATATCTTTCACAAAACCCCCAGACTTCAAGCTTCAGTAAAGATTAACAGTGTGAGTTTGTTTGTTCTTTTAATCATCTGTTACTTGAGCTTATTAATGTCGTATCTAATATGGAGTAAACACTTGCTGTCGGCGCTGATGTGCTTTTAAATCACAATAAAGTTTAAAGATTCAGTCAGTCATCTGTTTGTTAAATTCCTCAATCCACCGTTCAGGACTCGAGGGGATTCCTGCGTGTGATTACTTTCTATTTCAGTGCTTAACGGAGCTTTACTGCTTTATAACAGACTGAAAATCAACAATCAGACACCGACTTACTGTAAATGAGATGTGATATTTTTATTACAATTATTTATTTAACTTTTTTTTTACTTGAAGCTTGTATCAGTATCTTAATGTTGATGTTTTTATTCTGTAAAACTGATGGTTTCAAAAATTCAAATCAATGGTGTGCAAACTTTTGCACTCAGCATTATATAACTTGGGAACTTTCCTGAAAATGGGCAAGAATTAATTTTTAAAAACACGTCATCAAATGTTATAATTTTTCATCATTTCCCCCCCCAAAAAAAATCTCATTTCAAAATTATTTGCACCCTAAAGATCTTTACACATACAGCACAATGTGAATGAATGATGAAGAAGTGTGATGGAGTTGATGGGTGATGATGAACTGGTGTTTATTCTCATCTCATTATCTCTAGCCGCTTTATCCTGTTCTACAGGGTCGCAGGAACCTATCCCAGCTGACTACGGGTGAAAGGCGGGGTTCACCCTGGACAAGTCGCCAGGTCATCACAGGGCTGACACATAGACACAGACAACCATTCACACTCACATTCACACCTACGCTCAATTTAGAGTCACCAGTTAACCTAACCTGCATGTCTTTGGACTGTGGGGGAAACCGGAGCACCCGGAGGAAACCCACGCGGACACGGGGAGAACATGCAAACTCCACACAGAAAGGACCTCGCCGGCCATGGGGCTCGAACCCGGACCTTCTTGCTGTGAGGCGACAGCGCTAACCACTACACCACCGTACCGCCGGTGTTTATTCTTTTACGAAAAAAGGAAAAATACAATGATGTATTCCTCCTGTCAAGGAGGAACGCATGAGGAGCTTCCCTGCTTGGTTTAGGAGACTGAGCTCAAACTTCACCACATCACAAAGTTGCCTACAGAACAAGATGATATTTAATTTACAGCCAGGACAATAATTATTTTACAGCCGGTATGATGTTTAATTTACAATTGGGACGATGTTTAGTCTACAGCCAGGACGATGTTTAGTCTACAGCTGGGATGATGTTTAGTTTACAGCTGAGATGATGTTTAGTTTACAACCTAGACGATGTTTAGATTACAGCCAAGATGATGTTTAGTTTTAAAGCTGAGACAATGGTTAGTTTACAGCTGAGACGATGTTTAGTTTCCAGCCAAGACAATGTTTAGATTACAGCTGGGACAATGTCTAATGTACAGCCGGGACGAAGTTTAGTTTACAGCCAAGACGATATTTAATTTACAGCCAGGAAAATAATTATTTTACAGCCGGTATGATGTTTAATTTACAATTGGGACGATGTTTAGTCTACAGCTGAGACAATGTTTAGATTACAGCCAAGCCTATGTTTAGTTTACAGCCAAGACGATGTTTAGTTTACAGCCGAGACGATGATTAGTTTACAGCTGGGATGATGTTTAGATTACAGCCAAGGCGGTGTTTAGTTTACAGCCGAGACAATGTTTAGTTTACAGCCGAGACGATGTTTAGTTTACAGCCGAGATGATGTTTAGTTTACAGCCGGGATGATGTTTAGTTTACAGCTGAGACAATGTTTAGTTTACAGCCGAGATGATGTTTAGTTTACAGCCAGAACAATGTTTAGTTTACAGCTGGGATGATGTTTAGTCTACAGCTGAGACAATGTTTAGATTACAGCCAAGCCTATGTTTATTTTACAGCCGAGACAATGTTTAGTTTACAGCCGGAATGATGTTTCGTTTACAGCCGAGACAATGTTTAGTTTACAGCTGGGATGATGTTTAGTTTACAGCCGAGACAATGTTTAGTTTACAGGTGGGATGATAATTATTTTACAGCCAAGACAATTTTTAGTTTACAGCCGAAACAGTGTTTAGTTTACAGCCAGCATTATGTTTAGTTTACAGCTGAGACAATGTTTAGTTTACAGCTGAGACGATGTTTAGTTTACAGCCAAGACAATATTTGGTTTACAGCTGGGACGATAATTATTTTACAGCCAGGATGATGTTTAGTTTACATCCAGGATGATGTTTAGATTACAGCCGGGACGATGTTTAGTTTACAACCGAGACGATGTTTAGATTACAGCTGAGACAATGTTTAGTTTACAGCTGAGACGGTGTTTAGTTTACAGCCAGGACTATGTTTAGTTTACAGCTGAGACGATGTTTAGTTTACAGCTGGGACGATAATTATTTTACAGCCGGGACGATGTTTAGTTTACAGCCGAGACGATGTTTAGATTACAACTGAGACGATGTTTAGATTACAGCTGAGACAATGTTTAGTTTACAGCTGAGACGGTGTTTAGTTTACAGCCAGGGCTATGTTTAGTTTACAGCTGAGACGATGTTTAGTTTACAGCTGGGAGGATAATTATTTTACAGCCGGGATGATGTTTAGTTTACATCCGGGATAATATTTAGTTTACAGCCGGGACGATGTTTAGTTTACAGCCGGGACGATGTTTAGTTTATAGCCGGGACGATGTTTAGTTTACAGCCGGGACGATGTTTAGTTTACAGCCGGGACGATGTTTAGTTTACAGCCAAGACAATGTTTAGATCACGGGCGATTGCTCTAAGATAGCGAGGGAAGCTCAGCCTCCTCTAAAAATGACGAACATCGTGTAGGATGAATTGCGCTAGGCTTATGTTATAGCCGACCTTATAACATTGCTATTTCAGATCCAGAATCATAGAAATATATGTGCTCAACCCACTACAGTGCGAAATCATTCCGTTATAACTTTAATGTGTGCGTGAGTTTTTCGTCCTCGTGACAGCGTGATGCAGCCCAGCCTCAGTGGACTTCAATGGCATTTGGGAGCTCTGCGCTTTTCAATATCAAAATGCAAGACGATTATTGGACAAATACTGCGAAAACGCCCACCCACGGACTCCCAGCCTCACAGTGGGAGGGACATGGCAGTTTCCGCGAGGAGACTGGTGATTGGTGAAAGCGGCCGGATATTTTCTTTGATTGACAGCTCGTTTCAAATATAGACAGGCAGCAGTGAATTTCAGTTCAGTCCCATGCGGATTCGCGAGTGCTGTGGTGTATTGTAAGAGATCAGCTTACATTTCCATTTCATTCATTACATACGGTTTCTACCAGCTTTTTTAGTTTGTATATATTTTCATTGTAAATAAAGTGTAAATATAGTGTTGTCAAGTTTGCTATCTTAGTTCCAGAAATTTCGTTTGAGTGACTGAACTTGAACTTGAGGGGGCTAGTCAGCTAGCAAGAAAGCTGCGCACGGATGCCAAGCATTGCTGATTTAATTTTGGCGAAGCCATTTGCCAGTCTTCCTTTCGAGGAAAAAATTAAAATTAAAGAGCAGGGTAGACCAACGCCTCAAACTGACTTGGTGAAAAAGGTAGGGAATAATACTCGTTCCTTTCAGCTCTCCTGGTACGAGAAAGTGAATTGGCTAACAGCAAGTGACCCACATCAACAACAGTAAATAGGCTACTTTAGTAATATGTCATGGATGGACCAAAAATATAGAATCTATTTAAAATGTTTATGCTGAGTATATTATATTGGAATATATATTTCTCTGGATATGAATTAAACACAGCTACAATTTGGAAAACATTTTTAAACAAAAACACAGCCGAGAACATTTCACACTACAGACCTGGATTAAAAGTGAAGGGTTATCAAAATTGTCAATAAAACATTTCTCAGTCAAAATATGTAAAATATAGGGAAAGTGTCATTGAATGAAATGTGTGGCACCTAGCTCTACTGCTGAGGTTCCTGACAAAGAGCTGCTTTCAATAATGATCAATTTTTAAACAACATGCCACAATTTTAAAATATAAAATATTAAAATATACCCCCCCCCAACACCACCATCATGTATATTGGACAGTAGGCTAATGGGCCAAAAGAACCTGTTATTTCACAGTTTGTGACCCTGCCAACAATCAGCCAGATCAGAGGCAAGAGTATGGGCAAAATTGATGTGTTTTTTCTTTTAAAATCTGGAAATATCGTAACCGACCAGCCTCCCCTGTTTGAAAGACTACCAGCCGCCACTGGTTTAGTTTACAGCCAAGATGATGTTTGGTTTACAGCTGGGACGATAATTATTTTACAGCCAGAACAATGTTTAGTTTACATCCAGGATGATGTTTAGATTACAGCCGGGACGATGTTTAGTTTACAACCGAGACGATGTTTAGATTACAGCTGAGACGATGTTTAGTTTACAGCTGAGACGATGTTTAGTTTACAGCTGAGATGATGTTTATTTTACAGCCGAGACGGCGTTTAGTTTACAGCCAGGACTATGTTTAGTTTACAGCTGAGACAATGTTTAGTTTACAGCCGAGATGATGTTTAGTTTACAGCCGAGATGATGTTTAGTTTACAGCCGAGACGATGTTTAGTTTACAGCCGAGATGATGTTTAGTTTACAGCCGAGACGATGTTTAGTTTACAGCCGAGACGATGTATAGATTACAGCTGAGACCATGTTTAGTTTGCAGCTGAGACGATGTTTAGTTTACAGCCAGGATAATAATTATCAGTCTGTGGGAAGAAAAAAGGAATGATTAATTTTTCATCCAGAACCAGAAGAAGGAGCAAAAAACTCAGAGCCTCTGAGATGCGTGCATGTGCGTGTGTCTGTGAGCCAACAACAACACAGACCTTATTAACATGTGAGATTCACACTGCTCTCAACACACACACACACACACACACACACACACACACACACACACACACACACACACACACACACAGAGGTGTTCGGAAGGTGCATGATAATGCAGTTTATTACGACGACTCGTGAGTGCTGAGTGAGTTTATTGGATCAGCTTATGATGCATAGATCAGAACACATCGGATCAGAGCAGGAGGAGATTTACACCCACAGGGAGAAATGATTTTAAAACTGCTTTAAATTGGTTGATGAATTAGATGTAAACTGACGAGCACAGAACAGTAACTACTCAAATAAATAATGACTGGAATTGAATAGAATTGATGATGATGATGATGATGATGATGATAAATGAGTCTCCACACCAGAAGGGGGCAGCAATCAGGAGTCAGTCAGAAATAAACAAATTAATTTCAATAAAAACAGACTCACTGTGTTACTCTAAAAATTTCTTTTGGTGGCTGTGGATTAATTTTTGTAAACAGTTTCTTTGTAGTAGAACCTCATTAGTTCCTCAGAGAGAACTGAAGACCATTTAATGGTGCTCGAGAGATCTAGGAGTTTATTACTGTACTGAAGAGTCAAAACAAACACCATCTGAACTCTGGTTCTCTAAGGGTTCTTTGGATAGACAAAGGTTCTTAGTTTCCTAAAACAATTCCACTTGGACCTCTATCTGATAAAGAAACACTCAGCTGTTCAAATGTTCCTCCAGAGTAATCTCTGGAGAACCCCACAGTATAGCTTTAACTGCATTGTTCTCAGAGTGGATGATCTCAGGGTGCTTATGATTGCCAAGGTTTCAAGTTTAATGGTTCCATGATTATGATGTGGTATCTCCAGCTCACATTAAACTAAATACAGATGGAATGAAAGAAGTTCTTGTGTGGGGTCTCCAGAGCTCATGATGTTCAGAGTGTAAAAGAAAATCAGGAAGATGAAGATGGATTCTGTCCTGAAGTTGAATCGAGTCTGAACTCTAAACACATCGGATTCTCAACTCCTCAAACACCAAACTCCAATCCTGAAATATCTCCGAGAACAAAGCTAACTAAATCCATTAAATCCATATCTGCTAAATCTGCTAAATCCTGTTTCCTCTTCAGTGTTTCTTTTCTTCATCTGTTTGTGTATCAACACGACACGGTGTGTGTTCACACCACAGTTTGTTTCTCTAAAGTTCAAATGAAAAACTTTATCACACCAGCTGTGATTTAAACACAACAACCACGTGGATAAACAAGGGACCATCACGTGATTTTCTTTCTTTCTTTCTTTCTTTCTTTCTTTCTTTCTTTCTTTCTTTCTTTCTTCTGATTGTCACCTCTTTGTTTATCATTCCTGTTTCAGACCTCAGACAGCATCAATGAAACCCAACTCAAATGCAGCTCATACCACTGAGAGATGGTCTCTTGTGGGTGTGGCCTGTCCAGTGTTTTTTTAAATTTACTTCCAGTGAGAAGCAGGAGCAGCTCTACCGTATATATCCTCAAAATGTAGCAAGTTAAACATGAATTAAATGATCCACTAATCAGTGTGAAAATCAGTGGTGTGATTTACATGTCAGGTGCTCGACTTCATTCTCAGATAAGATTAGCTAGCCGCTAACTTTGTTAGCTCCATACGCTCACCAGAGGCTCCAGCGATCGCTTCTGCTTCTGTCTAAGATTTATTTCTCTCTGAACGTCTCTGTACACATTTTATAGAATAGAATAGAATGCCTTTATTGTCATTATACCCATGTACAATGAAATTAAAAGCAACTCCAATAACAGTGCAAACAGCGTGTAGAGAGGAAAAAAAAATTAAAAAAGTGAGTGTGTAAGGTGCACAGTCCTGAGGCGTATGTGTTGTGTTTCACATTATGGAGTGAGGTATTGTACATTTATAAGTATTGCACAAGAGAGTCATATTATAAAGTATTGCACATTATAAATTATTGCACGAAGAGAGTCACATTATAAAATAAAGTATTGCACAGGGGGGTTAGACTATAAAGTCAGAGCATATCCGAGTTCAGGGCGGTTATGGCTTTAGGAAAGAAGCTGTTTTTGAATTGGTTTGTCTTTGTCCTGATGCACCTGTAGCGCCTCCCTGAGGGCAACAGGTCGAACAGATCAAAGCCAGGGTGGGAGCTGTCCTTGATAATGTTCTTAGCTCTGCTAAGGCAGTGGGAGGTGTAAATGTCTATCAGGGAGGGGAGAGGGCAGCCAATGATCTTCTGTGCTGCCTTAACTCCCCTCTGGAGCCTCTCCCTGTCTGCAGCAGTGCAGCTGCCGTACCATACTGTGATACAGTACGTCAGCAGGCTCTTGATGGATGAGCGGTAGAAGGTCAGCAGCAGGTTGGAGCTCAGGTTGTGCTTCCTGAGGACTCTCAGGAAGTGTAGCCACTGCTGAACCTTCTTAATGACTGGTGTAATGTTCTCTGACCAGGAGATGTTGGCAGAGATGAGGACGCCGAGAAACCGGAAGGTGTGGACCCTCTCCACATACTCGTTGTTTATGTAAAGGGGGGCTAGGTCGGTGCTGTGCTTCCTGAAGTCAACGATAAGCTCTTTGGTTTTCTTGGTGTTCAGAGTGAGGTTATTTTCTGAACACCAGGCTGCCAACTTCAGGACCTCCTCTCTGTAGGCTGCCTCGTCTCCCTTTGAGATGAGTCCGACCACTATGGTGTCGTCAGCAAACTTGACTATAAGGTTGTTGTTGTGGGTCGAACTACAGTCGTGGGTGTAGAGGCAGTACAGGAGGGGGCTCAGCACACAGCCCTGTGGAGAGCTCAATGTGCGGGTGGAGGAGAAGTGGGGGTCAAGTTTCACAGTCTGGGTCCGGTTGGTAAGAAAGTCCTTTATCCAGGCACATGTGAGAGGGGGGAGGCCGAGAGTGTCCAGTTTTCTAATAAGGATGTCCGGGATTATTGTATTAAAAGCTGAACTGTAATCCACAAAGAGTATGCAGACATAGCTCTGCTGCTGCTCCAGGTGGTTCAGTGCAGAGTGGAGAGCTACGGCAATGGCGTCCTCTGTGGATCTGTTCACACGATATGTGAACTGGTAGGGGTCGAAGTCTGGGGGGAGGTGGTCCTTGATGTGCTGAAGAACTAGTCTCTCGAAGCACTTCATGATTACCGGGGTGAGGGCCACAGGACGGTAATCATTCAGGCTGGTGACGGGAGACTTCTTCGGCACTGGGATTATTGTTGCAAATTTTAGGCAGGGCGGGATGACTGCCTGGGCCAGGGAGAGGTTAAAGATCCTGGTGAAGGTAGGGGCGAGCTGGTGGGCGCACGCTCTGAGCACCTTACCAGGTACACCATCTGGGCCGGCAGCTTTCTTGGGGTTCACTGCCAGGAGCATCCGTCTGACATCGTGCTCCTGTACAGTGAATGGAGTGGTGTAGAAACTGTGTGGTGGTGGGGGCAGGGCAGGAGCAGATGAGTGCTGCTGAGATGTTTCAAAGCAAGCAAAGAAGCAATTTAGCTCCTCTGCCAGCGGCGCACTCCAGTCTCCTGTTGATGCATCACAGTCTCTGAAGTTTGTGATGTCTTGTATGCCCCGCCACACCTCCTGTATGTTGTTGCTGGACAGGTGGGACTCTATACGCAGCCTATGGTCTGCCTTGGCTTTATTTATTCCTCTTTAGATCAGTTCGAGCAGCTCTGTACAGAGCTCTATCACCTAACCTGAAGGCAGCATTTTTTTTTCTCTCTGTGCTTCCACGGAAGGCGGTCGCATTTTCTGCTCTCCCTCTCCCTCCTTTTTTTCCCTGCTTGTGCTTCTGTGTCTTGTCTTGTCTGCTGTACTTTTTGAAGAGACTCTTCCTGCATTACTTTCCAAACTAAAAAAGCATGAAATTGATAAACTGGTCTCCTAACGAAATTGACACAGTTTTCTCAACGAGAAGCCTGGGTTTGGGGGAACCCGTCTGTCCTGCCGGAACGTTTGCAGCTGGTTACACGATGGACGCGTGGGAGCGGTGGCGGGTCGTGTGCCTGGCGATTCTTTCTGTGGAGGACATTGAAGATATCTACCTATTCAGAACCATGATTACAGGACTTTTGCTGATTGGATTAGGCATTGCCCTGGTATATCGAGGAAATCAGACAACGGTGACAGCTGTTCAAAGCCCCACAAAGCTGCCCGATATGATTGGAGTGGTGGGCAAAGCTGTTGGCACTCGGACTGTGGACATTCAGAACTTTAACCACAAAATGGTTATTATCTCGGAGCAGCTTTCAGCTTTGCAAGGAATACATTTTTCAGAGATCAATTTGAATAGAATGGACGGAATGAACAGATATGAACGAGTGGTGTGGATGTGCAAAGACTGCGTCTGGAAAGACCAAACAATTTATATCTTATCGACATTCGGCTCCCTGAGACAGCACCGGCCTCGGTTCAGGCCATTGCTGAGGCAACATTTCCCCCTGAAGGTCACTGCCGGGAGACACTCTCGCATTCCTTGCATTCCTTCTCTAACTCTCCGCGGTCGCCATTTTTACCCCCAGTGTGACAAGCAGGTGCGTGACCAGTGCCTTCATGGCTACAGGAGCGGACGGCTGCTTGCTTGTGCTGGATTACCTCCTCCTCTCCCCCCTCCCCCCCTTACCCCTGATTCCCCCCCTCAAGTCTCATGTTTAAAGTGTACTTGTGTTGTTGTGTGCTTATGTGCAAAGGTTTTTTAAATGTTCCCACACTGTACTCCTGACAGGAGCATAGTGGGAAGTGTTCTTTTTTTCCTTATCTCTCCTCATGTTGTGTTTCCTTTTTATCTTCATCCCTGTCTTCCTGTCCTGTCTACCCTATGTCAATTGTATGTTGTATATGTACGGACAGGTTGACGGCTAATTTCGCCGGCACATGTGACTAGTGACAATAAAGGGCATCATCATCAGCAGCAGCAGCAGCATCGCGAGCCCTGAGGAGTGAGCGGACCTGGCTGGTCATCAAGGGTTTCTGGTTTGGGAAAACCCGGATGTTTTTATCCACCGTCACATTCCCGATGCAGAACTTGATATAGTCCAGCACCGTTCCTGTTAATGTCTCCAGCTCCTGGTGTTCAAATAAGTTCCAGTCTGTCTGTTTAAAGCAGTCCTGTAGTTTGGAGAGTGCGTTGTCAGGCCAGGTTGTGATAGTCCTTGTGGTGGGCATGGCTCTGTGTCTGAGGGGGGTGTAGGCTGGGGAGAGCAGGAGGGAAAGATGGTCTGGTCTGGCCGAGCTGGGGGGAGGGGTATGGCTCTGTACACGTGCTTGATGTTGGAGTAAACATGATCCAGAGTGTTCTCCCCTCTAGTGGAACACTTAACATGTTGGTAAAACTTCAGCAGTACAGTCTTCAAGTTGGCCTTATTAAAGTCTCATGCGATTATGTGAACACCATCGGGGTGGGCTCACTGTTGTTTGTTTATGGTGTTCAGCAGGAGAGAAAGCGCTGTGTTTACACTGGCATTGGGTGGAATATACACAGCCGTGACAATCACTACAGTTAGCTCTCTTGGTAGAAAAAAAGGCCGGCATCTAACAGACATGTACTCGAGGTCTGGGGAACAGTGTTTGTCTATAATTGTTCCATTGTTACACCAATTATCATGCACGTAAATACAGAGCCCCCCTCCTCTGCTCTTACTGGAGTCCTCAGTCCTGTCCCAGCAGAGCAGAGTGTGACCTGCTAGCTGCAAGCTAGCATCGGGTATTTCCGGATGAAGCCAGGTTTCGGTGATGATTAAAACACAGCAGTCACGAACATAGCGATTTCCAGCGAGTTGAAATTCCAAGTCATCTGTTTTATGCACCAGGGATCTAGCATTGGAGAGATACAGGCTCGGTAGAGGTGGCTTGTGTGGTTGTTTTCTTAGCCTTAGCATAGCACCAGTCCTGCATCCCTGCTTCTGCTTCCTCTCCCTCCTCCATCTGTGCTGCCTCCTAGACCCGACAACAATCCACGGAGAGCCCGGCGGTCTCGCTATGTCATCTGGGATGTTATGTGTGAAGTGAAAGTCGCTCGAAACAGATATCTGGTGTTGGTCACCGATGGCTAAAAGTGTCTGGTGGGTGTACTGGATGTTTGCAGAATCGATGGTGCACAAACAAGCAAGAAAGAAATACAAAAACAAACAAAAAAAGAGCACTGAAAAGGAGAGCCGTGAGCCGCTGCAACCACATGCGCCGCCATCTTGACATACAGTATATCTTGACATTATACAACAAGATAAAAATAAAACCACATTATATATTACTAAAGTAACAATTTATAATGAGAGAAAGAATTATTTACTAAAGAGGAGGACTGCATGACAAGAGTAACGTTTAATTACGGTAAAGATTTCTTAATGAAAAGTAATGATTTCTACTAAAGAGTAACAATTTATTAGTAGTTTTAGCATTTTACTGAAAATAAAAATGGCTCTTGATGGTGTATGAAGATGAGAATGAATGCATATGTGTCTGTGTGTGTCAGGGCTTTACATTAGCACCCGCCCACCCACCAAATGTGGGTAAAATACGGCTTTGGCGGGTAATAACTTTAGTCTCACTAGCCACTTTGGCGGGTGGTTTATTCTGTGGTATGACAATATATTTTAATTGTAGTTTTCTCTGAAGGCATCTGATATAATAAACACATTGCAATGTACCGTAATATTATGGGCCTACAACTCCCATGAGCCCCTGCATAAACATTCTGACAACGTTAGAATTGTTTAGAACGTTCGTTAACGTCTCAGATAAAATCAGTGATGCGGTAACCTGCAGTTAATGAACGAAGCAACAAAGTTGTTGACGACTGACAAGCGCACTATGTGGCGGCATATAGCTGGAGTTTCAAACCCTGCTGCTCAGGAAAAAAAGGGCAGAGATGATCAGGGCCGGAGCAGCATTTTAAAATCACCGAGGTCCGTGATGCGCAAAGCGCACGCCGAAACATTTCCGCCATATTTAAATGAGAGGGTGAATTACACATCACACAAGAGATCTATTCCTGAAATTACTTTTAATGGTGTTTGAACTGAATATCATCAGTTTTGGAAAAAAATCATGTATGTGGCAAGAGTAAGAATAATTGAAGCTTGTTTAATGGTTTGATCTGGCCCAAGCAATGAGGACAAAAGATCCCCTAACCATGTAGCCTATGGAACTGAGATACATTAACAATCTGCCATCCGTTACACACACACACACACACACACAAAATTCTGGGAAAAAAAATCAGTATACACCACCATGTTTTAGGCAAAGTTATCCAAGGCAAACATAAGTTGAAACTTTCCATTCTATTGCTTTGGCTTATCGAATGATTTATTTTTAAAATCACAAACAAGGCAGGGGCGGCACGGTGGTGTAGTGGTTAGCGCTGTCGCCTCACAGCAAGAAGGTTCTGGGTTCAAGCCCCGTTGCCGGCGAGGGCCTTTCTGTGTGGAGTTTGCATGTTCTCCCCGTGTCCGCGTGGGTTTCCTCCGGGTGCTCCGGTTTCCCCCACAGTCCAAAGACATGCAGGTTAGGTTAACTGGTGACTCTAAATTGAGCGTAGGTGTGAATGTGAGTGTGAATGGTTGTCTGTGTCTATGTGTCAGCCCTGTGATGACCTGGCGACTTGTCCAGGGTGTACCCCACCTTTCGCCCGTAGTCAGCTGGGATAGGATCCAGCTTGCCTGCGACCCTGTAGAACAGGATAAAGCGGCTAGAGATAATGAGATGAGACAAACAAGGCAGGCTACAACTGCGCTGCTTCGAAAATGTAAATTTAACCACTTGATGAAAGCACGCTGATGGTTACGGTGGAAACCCCATGTCTCCGGCACTGCATTCCTCTGCCGAGTCGCGCACTCATTCGTTTTTGTGTTCTTGGTCTTTGAGACGCGTGCACGAAACAGACACAGAAGACAGAATCAGCATTTAACATCATTAACAATGCACTTTTTACAGAGACATTTTAATGTTATTCTTTATTTTTTTATCCAGTTGAATATTTATTGTACAAATGTATTTTCAGCTCTTAAAAATGACCAAGGTCCGGACCGCGGGGGCCTCAGAGCTGGCTGCGGCCATGGAGATGAACAAGATGCTAATAGGAAGATAAGACAGTTCAATGACAAATGGAAGTTCGGGCGAGATTGGCTAGTTCATAGCAAAACCGAAAATACCATGTGCTGCGAAGACTGTAGAAAGTCTGGCAAAGACAGGCACCAGTAATTTTAAACTCGAAACTATAAAGGTCCACGAAAAGGCAAATGCACACATCGGTATTATAACATCAAAACCGGCGAAGATGGCTGGTTCACGACAGGACAGCATTGCTTTCAGTCCCTGGCTGTCATGAAGTCGGCTGAGCTGGAGAGGATGGAGCTGCTGGTTAGAAACGTTCACGCGATTGGAAAGAAGTTGATCCACCCCAGCTATCAACTTACGGCCTGCTGGAAGCCTCAGGTCACGAAGACCATTTTTCATGGACCATTCAGACTCATCTGATGATGAATGTAATGAGGACATTTAATGTCTCTCTCTACACATGTTCACACACACACACACACACACACACACACACACACACACACACACACTATTAATAGATAATACATAATATACATAATAATACTTGATAATACACATAATACTTGCATATCAAAACATCAACTGTTTTTCAATGATAAATGCTTTGAATTGGACTTTTAATATTAGAATCAGTTCAGTTGTACTGAATGTTATTTTTCATATTATACGATATTTCATATTGTAAGGGGCTTGAATTTGAGTTCAATAAACAGAATACTCTGTTTATATTTTTGTCTGAACTGGTTGCATGTTTTTATATAGGGAGCGACCTTAACAGCACTGAATACTGAGTGCTACTGTAGAGATGCATTATACGCTGCCGTTCATAATTAAATCTACATCTTCCAAACTTTAATGTATCATGGTGAAGAAAAAACTGCGATTTCTTGGCAACAAAACTGTGGCAAGTGAAAAGGCTGAATGGCTAGTAAAGCCCTGGTGTGTGTGTGTGTGTGTGTGTGTGTGTGTGTGTGTGTGTGTGTGTGTGTGTGTGTGTGTGTGTGTAAATCAGGTTTATCTGTAGCTGTGCTCTTTCCTGATGTTTTACAGCTGAACAGAAACATGGAACTCACATAAAAATCTCAACCTGAAGCAGGAATTATAATGATGTTTTCGATTTTTTTGTGTGTATTTTCCCCTGAGGTGTGTGTGTGTGTGTGTGTGTGTGTGTGTGTGTGTGTGTGTGTGTGTGTGTGTGAGACAAACAGAGAGCCACTGTTTCACTTGAGTGCTGTGATGAACACTGTGTCCAATTGTTTATTACATAAATCCTACATTTTTTCCTCACTCGTTTGCAGCTGATGCAATAAATCACACTTCATTCTGATGTAATACTGCTGATGGAGAACTTGTGTGTGTGTGTGTGTGTGTGTGTGTGTGTGTGTGTGTGTGTGTGTGTGTGTGTGTGTGTTGAGGTTCTTGTTACACTTTTCTGCCCAGTTTTACTTCATTTACAAACAGAATTTTCCAACCAGAAGAAAATTTCAGAGGAACAGCAGGATGCTGCGCACAACAATAATGACACTGAATGATGTGCAGTAAATTAGTGAATTATAAAACACACGAGTAAATCAGGGCGGCACGGTGGTGTAGTGGTTAGCGCTGTCGCCTCACAGCAAGAAGGTCCGGGTTCGAGCCCCGTGGCCGGCAAGGGCCTTTCTGTGTGGAGTTTGCATGTTCTCCCCGTGTCCGCGTGGGTTTCCTCCGGGTGCTCCGGTTTCCCCCACAGTCCAAAGACATGCAGGTTAGGTTAACTGGTGACTCTAAATTGAGCGTAGGTGTGAATGTGAGTGTGAATGGTTGTCTGTGTCTATGTGTCAGCCCTGTGATGACCTGGCGACTTGTCCAGGGTGAACCCCGCCTTTCGCCCGTAGTCAGCTGGGATAGGCTCCAGCTTGCCTGCGACCCTGTAGAACAGGATAAAGCAGCTACAGATAATGAGATGAGATGAGACAAGTAAATCAATATTTAATTTAAAAAACATTGCTTTGATATCTTGAAGCAGAGTACAGCTTTTATATGAAATGAAATGTGCTGGATTGTAATTGAATTTTAAATCAGTACTTAATATAGTAAATCCACATCATCAATAAGATTCAAAGATTTTTTTTTGTCAATTCACTATATATCCAGGACATATAGGATAATCGAAATGCCGTTTCTCTCTCTCTCACATTACTTGTAAAAACATATATATATATATATATATATATATATATATATATATATATATATATAATCTCCTTCTCACCCCCGGCGGGGGGGGTGGTATCCATGTCATCCTCAAGCTCGGGTCCTCTACCAGAGGCCTGGGAGTTTGAGGGTTCTGCGCAGTATCTTCGATGTCCCTAGGACTGCGCTCTTCTGGACTGAGACTTCAGATGTTGTTCCTGGGATTTGCTGGAGCCACTCTCCCAGTTTGGGGGTTACTGCCCCAAGTGCCCCCACTACCACGGGGACCACGCAACCCTTGACCTTCCACATCCGTTCCAGCTGCTCTTTCAACCCTTGATAATTCTCAAGTTTCTCATGTTCCTTCTTCCTGATGTTGGCGTCAGCTGGGATCGCCACATCTATCACCACCACCCTCTTCTGCTCTTTGTCCACCACCACTATGTCTGGTTGGTTAGCCAGGATCTGTTTGTCAGTCTGGAAGCTGAAGTCCCACAGAACCTTGGCCCTGTTGTTCTCAGCCACCTTCTGTGGTATGGCCCATTGGGACTTGGGTACTTCTATTCCATACTGGTTGCAGATGTTCCTGTATACTATCCCAGCCACTTGGTTGTGCCTCTCCATGTACGCTGATCCAGCTAGCATCTTACACCCTGCTACTATGTGCTGGACTGTTTCAGGGGCTTCTTTGCACAGTCTGCATCTTGGGTCTGATCTACTCTGGTAGATCCTGGCCTCTATGGCTCTTGTGCTTATGGCCTGTTCTTGTGCTGCCATGATTAGTGCCTCTGTGCTGTCTGTCAGTCCTGCATTATCCAGCCACTGGTAGGATTTCTTGATATCAGCCACTTCCTCTATCTGACGGTGGTACATGCCATGTAGGGGTTTGTCCCTCCAGGTTGTCTGTTCCTCCTCCTCCTCTGCACTCTCATCAGGGTTCTGCTGCCTGAGACATTCACTTAGCAGTTCATCCTTTGGGGCCATCTTTCTGATGTATTCTCGGATTTTCGATGTTTCATCCTGGACCGTGGTCTTGATGCTCACTAGCCCTCGGCCTCCCTCTTTCCGCTTAGTGTATAGTCTCAGGGTGCTGGACTTGGGGTGGAACCCTCCATGCATGGTGAGGAGCTTTCTAGTCTTGATATCTGTGGCTTCTATCTCCTCCTTTGGCCAGTTTATGATACCAGCGGGGTATCTGATGACTGGTAGTGCGTACATGTTGATGGCTCGGACCTTGTTCTTACCATTCAGCTGACTTTTCAGGACCTGCCTTACTCTCTGGAGGTATTTGGCTGTGGTTGACTTCCTTGTGGCTTCTTCATGGTTTCCATTAGCCTGTGGGATGCCAAGGTACTTGTAGCTGTCTTGGATATCACCTATGTTGCCCTCTGGTAGGTCAATCCCCTCAGTCCAGATCTTCTTGCCTCTCTTTGAGACCATCCGGCCACACTTGTCCAATCCGAATGACATCCCTATGTCATCGCTGTAGATCCGGGTGGTGTGGATCAGCGAGTCTATTTCTCGCTCGTTCCTGGCATACAGCTTGATGTCATCCATGTAGAGCAGGTGGCTGATTGTTGCCCCACTACGGAATCGGTACCCATAGCCGCTCTTTGTGATGATCTGACTGAGGGGGTTCAGGCCTATGCAGAACAGCAGTGGTGATAGCGCATCTCCTTGGTATATGCCGCACTTGATGTTGACTTGGGCAATGGGTTTTGAGTTGGCCTCTAGGGTTGTCTTCCACATTTCCATTGAGTTCTGGATGAAGGTCCTTAGGTTCCTGTTGATCTTATACAGTTCCAGACATTCCAGTATCCATGTGTGTCATAGGCTTTCTTGTAGTCAATCCAGGCAGTGCACAGGTTGGTCTGTCTCTTCTTACAGTCTCAGGCAACTGTTCTATCGACCAGTAGCTGGTGCTTGGCTCCTCTGGTGTTACTGCCAATTCCTTTCTGTGCCTCGCTCATGTATTGAGCCACATGCTTACTCATTTTTGCCACAATGATGCCTGACAGGGCCTTCCATGTTGTGCAGATGGGTCCCTTCTGGGGGTCCTTCATGATTAGGACTGTCCTGCCTTGGGTTAGCCATTGTGGGTGGGTTCCATCCCTCAGCAGCTGCTAGGCGTTCATGGAGTGCAGTTAGCTTCTTCAGCCAGTACGTATGGCTCTTCATCTTTGACACTCTTTCTTGGACATCTTGAACAGCTTGTTTATTGTCCTCTCCCTCCTTGGTGTATCTCTTCAACTGGGTGGCCAGAGCTGTTAGTCACTGTTTGGCAGTTTCGAGTGCCTCTGGTATGGAGAGTGAGTTGTACTTCTTGGGTGCCCCTTTATTCACCATGTTCCCTTTCTGTAGTTCAGCTAGCTGGCTAACTTCTCTCCATGCTGCCTTTATCTTGGCCTCTAATCGTCTCTTCCA
Organism: Neoarius graeffei; assembly: GCF_027579695.1. Classification (NCBI taxonomy): domain Eukaryota; kingdom Metazoa; phylum Chordata; class Actinopteri; order Siluriformes; family Ariidae; genus Neoarius; species Neoarius graeffei. Next base: position 1,089,933 of record NC_083580.1, on the reverse strand, counting down.
TGGTGGATACTGTTTGTTATGTGTCCAATGTGTCCAATCAGCTTGTTGGTCTCAGTGATGGTTCTTGTGGAGATTGTCTTCAGAGCAGCATTCACATCTACTAGTAGATCTTCTGACCTGTCTTCCTGGCTCCCCCTTGCTCCCCCCATTGTTGTATTTCATTAATCTCTGGGGTAATAGCTGTTTCTTTGTTAGCCTTGATTGTGGGTTTTGAAGTATCCAATGGTCCCACATTTGCTGCATGTATCCCCTCTCTCTGGGATTGCTTGTGTAGTAGCATTCTGTATTTTCTGTCCTCGTCCATCGATGTCTTGTTCCAGTAGCCCATTTCTCATCAGTTTGCCCTGGATCCCTAGCAACTGACGCAGACCTTGTTGACCCGGGTGACGTCTGAGCCGGTATGACTCTATCAGTTATGTCTTCACTCATTCCTGAGGTAGGCTGATATATCATGAGGGGTTTTTGCCTAAGGACCCTTACTGGATGATGTTTTGCCCCAATCTCCTGCGTCGTAGTCAGTGAGCGTTACCACTGTACTATCCAGCTGATATATAAAGAAAAACAATATAGATAGATAGATAATCTAGGTAAAAATACACTCTAAAATCAAACAATGTACAAAATAGTAATAGTGCAAATACAGTACAATATCTGTAATGAACAAGGTGCTAGAAGAGCAGCTTATGAGGTGTATATGAGCAGTAGTGCAAATGAGCAATGGCAGCAGATACAGCAGTAATACAAATGATTGTAGTGTGATGTGCAAATGGCAATCCACGACAAACCAATAAACAAAAACATTCAGCATGTCACTTCCTTGACCACGCCTTCTTTCTTTCTGGGGATGTTGAATTTCCTGGACGGGTTTATTGTGTTCTGTTGTGATTTTGCTCGGGGTTTGGTCTCAGTCGCTGTCCGTGGTCTGAACACTGGAACAGTGAAGAGCTCCAGAGCAGTGCTGCTGTCCAGGGTTCTGAAATCTGTAAGTCAAGTCAGGTCAAGTCAACTTTATTGTCAAATATGCTATACATGCTCGACATACAGCACAGATGAAATATCACTCTGCACTCTGTGGAATTTTATTTCATATTTAACTAGAAAATTTTAATGAAATTTAACAGAATTAAGCATCAACATTAGTGTTACTGGTTTGTTCAGAACGTTAAAGAATCTGTTAAAATAGATTGAATTATAAAGTGCCAAATGTCACAGACTCATTTATGATGGATGTGAAATTGGCTTTAGAGTCAGAGTGGAGCACAACACCACGATCTGTATCTGTACCAGGACTGAAATAAATTAGTGGGAGTGGCTGAAATTAGATTTTTTAAAAATCATATGATTAAATAAGAGACACTGGAAGATCCCTCAAATGTCAGTGTGGTGACAGGGGCTTGGTTAGGCTTCAGCTGAGGGTGGGGCTATGAGTCAGGCTGAACCCACAGGTAATGAATGATTATTTTCACCTGTGTCTTGTGACTGGTGTTCAACTTACACACCTGTAAACACCTGCAAGTTGAACTACTGAGAGAGACAGATGTGGCATGCACTTGAAATTGAACTTGAAAAAAGCAGCAAACAGTTTGGAGGATTAAACTTCACTCATTCACTCGACGTCATTTCAGAACCAAATTATTCCTGTTCATCAGGTTTCCATGTCAAACTGTAATGTCATGCACAAAGATTTTAAACACATTCCATCCTTGTTGTGATTGTTGTCATGATCTGCATCTCAAAGTAAAAAGTCTGACCTTACAAAAAGTATTTACTAATCTAGAAAATCCAGAAGGCTGGTACTCAAACAGAGCTTTCTGTAGGTTTGATGGCAACATGAGAGGTTTTTAAAATTCAAACACTCAGTGTAATCACAGTCACTGCATGTCACAATACACAATCCTCCTCTGTCTTCTTTTCCTACAAGTTATGACACAGAAAAATCCCCAAAGCTGTGATTCATGAGCGGTCCACTCCATATACAAGCTGTCACTCTCCATTTGATCACAAAATAATAAAGTTTTCCTGAATCAACATTTCAGCAACTTCAAATCAGTACTCAAGTCCCCTGCTGCCGATTTTCTTAATCGAGCAGAAAAGTTAGTCTCCTCTGCTGGTGCCGCCATGATTGAAAATCATGTGATTGCATTCCTGCATGCTGATTGGCCAAAGATCAAATGGTGTTCATGAACCTTACATGCTGTGCTGCTTTACCTACAGACTTCTTGTTTAATTTTCAACCCTTCCATACCATAACACGGTGTGTTGTTTTGAATCTTTAGTCCCGTTTTTGTGACTCATTTTGACAGTACACTTTCAAAACATTGGTTTGTAGTTTCTTGCAGACAAATTCATCATCACTCACCTTTCAACCAATCAGCGCGCAGCAGTGCATCATGTGATTTCCAAAATGGCAGTGTTGGCGGAGTGGACTGGAAATTTTCTTCTTAGTTGAAAAAAATCAACATTTTGGATCAATATTATCGACTTGAATTGAATAACATGTTGGTTTGAGTAATCTTTACTGATTCATGATCTGAATAAGGTCAGTAGACTGGCTGTGGAGCAAGCAGTTTACAAAATACATGACTTCTAACACGGGAGCCCCAGCTTTGGAGATTTTCTGTGTCATAACTTGTACACAGCAAAATCCCCAGTGTTGAATTAACACCCAGAGTGTTGATTTAACACCCTATCCAATTGGACACATATAAACACATAGGATGTTAAATCAACACTCTGGGTGTTAATTCAACACTGGGGATTTTGCTGTGTAGGAAAAGAAGACTGAGGAGGGC